>NC_090654.1:296294928-296477428 GCF_040937935.1 Hyperolius riggenbachi | reverse complement strand
TTGCTTCATTGTGATACGCAAGCCCCTTCACCACGGCAAGGTAATGATCACGAAGGGGAATGGGCGCATGTACATGCCTTTTCTTTTGTTGTTGCAGCTGCCCTCAGTGCAGCCAGAAAAATTAGGCAGTCATGTACACGCACCATAAAAATTATTACAGCGGCCGCTGCTAGCAGCGGCCTAAAAAATTCAGCAATCCGCCTGGAGTCCCGGACCCTGTTGGTGGTGGCGGAGAAGGTAGTGAAGCGGCCTGCAGGCAGACATGCTGTGTGGAGGGACTGGGAGCGACTTAGTCTTCTTGGGGCAGGCCAGGCAGCCAGTCACACGGCGTGCAGGCAGAGATGCTGTGTGTGCGGGGACTGACTTAGTCTTGGGGCGGGCAGCAGCCCTCCGGGATCCATGCGGCAGCAGCCCTCCGGGATCCATGCCTCATTCATTTTGATAAAGGTGAGGTACTTAACACTTTTGTGACTTAGGCGACTTCTCTTCTCTGTGACAATGCCTCCAGCTGCGCTGAAGGTCCTTTCTGAGAGGACGCTTGCGGCAGGGCAGGAGAGAAGTTGGATGGCAAATTGGGACAGCTCTGGCCACAGGTCAAGCCTGCGCACCCAGTAGTTCAAGGGTTCCTCATCGCTGTTCACAGCAGTGTCTACATCCACACTTAAGGCCAGGTAGTCGGCTACCTGCCGGTCGAGGCGTTGGTGGAGGGTGGATCCGGAAGGGCTACGGCGAGGCGTTGGACTAAAGAACGTCCGCATGTCCGACATCACCATGAGATCGCTGGAGCGTCCTGTCTTTGACTGCGTGGACACGGGAGGAGGATTAGTGGCAGTGGTACCTTGCTGGCGTTGTGCTGTCACATCACCCTTAAAGGCATTGTAAAGCATAGTTGACAGCTGGTTCTGCATGTGCTGCATCCTTTCCACCTTCCGGTGAGTTGGTAACAGGTCCGCCACTTTGTGCCTGTACCGAGGGTCTAGTAGTGTGGCCACCCAGTACAGCTCATTCCCCTTGAGGTTTTTTATACGGGGGTCCCTCAACAGGCAGGACAGCATAAAAGACGACATCTGCACAAAGTCGGATCCAGTACCCTCCATCTCCTCTTGCTCTTCCTCAGTGACGTCAGGTAAGTCAACCTCCTCCCCCCAGCCGCGAACAATACCACGGGAAGGTTGAGCAGCACAAGCCCCCTGCGACGCCTGCTGCGGTTGTTCTCCTGCCGCTGTCCCCTCCTCCTCCTCCTCCCCCAAAGAAACACCTTGCTCATCATCCTCTGAGTCTGACTCGTCTTCTGCACACGACCTCTCTTCTTCCTCCTCCTCCCCCCTCTGTGCTGCCGCAGGTGTTGAGGAAACAGCTGGGTCTGATGAAAATTGGTCCCATGCCTGTTCCTGCCGTAACGGTTCCTGGTCACGCTCATTCGCAGCTTCATCCGCCACTCTACGCACAGCACGCTCCAAGAAGTACGCGTAGGGAATTAAGTCGCTGATGGTGCACTCACTGCGGCTCACCAGGTTGGTCACCTCCTCAAACGGCCGCATGAGCCTGCATGCATTTTTCATCAGTGTCCAGTTGTCGGGCCAGAACATCCCCATCTTCCCAGACTGTTTCGTTCTACTCCAGTTGTAGAGGTACTGGGTGACGGCTTTCTTCTGTTCTAGCAGGCGGGAGAACATGAGCAGGGTCGAGTTCCAGCGAGTGGGGCTATCGCAAATGAGGCGTCTCACCGGCATGTTGTTTTTACGCTGAATTTCTGCAAATCGTGCCATGGCTGTGTAAGAGCGCCTCAAATGCCCACAGAACTTCCTGGCCTGCTTCAGGACATCCGCTAAGCCAGGGTACTTTGCCACAAATCTTTGAACCACTAGATTCATGACATGTGCCATGCAGGGTATGTGTGTCAGCTTCCCCATATGCAAAGCGGCAAGCAGATTGCTGCCGTTGTCGCACATCACGTTGCCTATCTCCAGGTGGTGCGGGGTCAGCCACTCATCCACCTGTTTCTTAAGAGCAGCCAGGAGAGCTGCTCCAGTGTGACTCTCCGCTTTGAGACAAGCCATGTCTAAGATGGCGTGACACCGTCGTACCTGGCATGCAGCATAGGCCCTGCGGAGCTGGGGCTGTGTAGCTGGAGAGGAGAACTGCCACTCAGCCAAGGAGGAGAAGGAGGACAGCGAACAGCATGTAGCAGGAGGAGAGGAGGTGGCAGGAGGCCTGCCTGCAAGCCGTGGAGGTGTCACAATTTGGTCCGCCGCTTTCTGCTTGCCATCGTTCACCACCAGGTTCACCCAATGGGCTGTGTAGGTAATGTAGCGGCCCTGCCCGTGCTTGGCAGACCAGCCATCCGTGGTCAGGTGTACCCTTGACCCAACGCTCTTCGCAAGAGATGACACCACTTGCCTCTCAACTTCACGGTGCAGTTGGGGTATGGCCTTTCTCGAAAAATAAGTGCGGCCTGGCATCTTCCACTGCGGTGTTCCGATGGCCACAAATTTACGGAAGGCCTCAGAGTCCACCAGCCGGTATGGTAACAGCTGGCGAGCTAACAGTTCCGCCACGCCAGCTGTCAGACGCCGGGCAAGGGGGTGACTGGCCAAAAGTGGCTTCTTCCGCTCAAACATTTCCTTCACGGACACCTGACTGCTGCTGTGGGCAGAGGAGCAGGAACCGCTCAAGGGCAGAGGCGGAGTGGAGGAGGGTGCCTGTGAAGGTGGAAGGGAGAAAGCGGCAGAAGCAGATGATGCACCTGAAGGAGGAAGAGGAGAAGGAGGGTGACTTTTCTTTTGTGTGCTGCTGCTGCTTTTGCTCAGGTGGCCATCCCATTGCTGTTTGTGCCTTTTCTCCAGGTGCCTTCGTAAGGCACTTGTCCCTACGTGAGTGTTGGCCTTTCCACGGCTCAATTTTTGTTGGCAGAGCGAACAGATGGCTTTGGTCCGATCTGAGGCACACACATTAAAAAATTTCCACACCGCTGAGCCACCCTGGGATGTGGGCACTATGGGGACCTCAGCAGCTGATGCTGAAGGGCAAGTTGGCTGGCTGTACATAGGTGGCGATACATGGTGCCGGACTCTGCCACCAGCTGTTTCTGACGAAGAGCTGCCCCAGCTTCTTTCAGCAACTTCTCTCCTCCTACTACTCTCTGACTCCCCCTCTGAACTGTCCCCCTCTTCATCTCCTCTATTGGGAACATACAGAGGATCCCTATTACCGTCATCATCGTAGTCATCCTGCCCAGCTTCGCTTGCCTCAGACAAATCCAAACTTGCACCATCAGTAGGTCCTTCATCCTCCTGACACGTTACATCCATAGTGTTGCCGCGTAACTCAGACATATGAGCTGGTGAAAATTCATCTGGCTGTAACAACAATGGCTGTGCATCAGTGATTTCAACACTAAATAATTCTTGCGAAGTGTCAAATGCAGCGGAAGTGGTGCTAGTAGTAGCGCTGGTGGCTGAGCAAGATGAGGTGTTCTGTGTCGCTAAATACTCAACCACGTCCTGACAATCTTGGGAGGTGATGGGACGTGCCTTCTTCCGAGCACTGTACTGTGGGCCAGGTCCACACGAAATTACATTTACACGACCTCGCGCAGACCTGCCGGGTGGCCTTCCTCTGCCTCTGCCACTACCTCTTCCTCTTCCTCTACCTGTTTTGTCCATATTGGGTATGCACGGAGTGGTATATCACACTGCGTGCACTCACGTAGGTAGGTGGGTTCACTTAACTGCACAGGTATGCGCACTGATGCGGTGGGTTCACTGAACAGTACAGGTATACAGTGGCAGGTTCACTGAACACAACAGGTATGCAGTGGCGGGTTCACTGAACAGGTATACAGTGGCGGGTCCACTGAACAGAACAGGTATACAGTGGCGGGTTCACAGAACAGGTATGCAGTGGCAGGATCACTGAACACAATAGGTATGCAGTGGCGTGTTCACTAAACAGGTATACAGTGGCGGGATCACTGAACACAATAGGTATGCAGTGGCGTGTTCACTAAACAGGTATACAGTGGCGGGTCCACTGAACAGAACAGGTATACAGTGGCGGGTCCACAGAACAGGTATGCAGTGGCAGGATCACTGAACACAATAGGTATGCAGTGGCGTGTTCACTAAACAGGTATACAGTGGCGGGTCCACTGAACAGAACAGGTATACAGTGGCGGGTCCACTGAACAGAACAGGTATACAGTGGCGGGTTCACAGAACAGGTATGCAGTGGCAGGATCACTGAACACAATAGGTATGCAGTGGCGTGTTCACTAAACAGGTATACAGTGGCGGGTCCACTGAACAGAACAGGTATACAGTGGCGGGTCCACTGAACAGAACAGGTATACAGTGGCGGGTCCACTGAACAGAACAGGTATACAGTGGCGGGTTCACAGAACAGGTATGCAGTGGCAGGATCACTGAACACAATAGGTATGCAGTGGCGTGTTCACTAAACAGGTATACAGTGGCGGGATCACTGAACACAATAGGTATGCAGTGGCGTGTTCACTAAACAGGTATACAGTGGCAGGTCCACTGAACAGAACAGGTATACAGTGGCGGGTCCACTGAACAGAACAGGTATACAGTGGCGGGTTCACAGAACAGGTATGCAGTGGCAGGATCACTGAACACAATAGGTATGCAGTGGCGTGTTCACTAAACAGGTATACAGTGGCGGGTCCACTGAACAGAACAGGTATACAGTGGCGGGTCCACTGAACAGAACAGGTATACAGTGGCGGGTCCACTGAACAGAACAGGTATACAGTGGCGGGTTCACAGAACAGGTATGCAGTGGCAGGATCACTGAACACAATAGGTATGCAGTGGCGTGTTCACTAAACAGGTATACAGTGGCGGGTCCACTGAACAGAACAGGTATACAGTGGCGGGTCCACTGAACAGAACAGGTATACAGTGGCGGGTTCACAGAACAGGTATGCAGTGGCAGGATCACTGAACACAATAGGTATGCAGTGGCGTGTTCACTAAACAGGTATACAGTGGCGGGTCCACTGAACAGAACAGGTATACAGTGGCGGGTCCACTGAACAGAACAGGTATACAGTGGCGGGTCCACTGAACAGAACAGGTATACAGTGGCGGGTTCACTGAACAGGTATACAGTGGCGGGTCCACTGAACAGAACAGGTATACAGTGGCGGGTTCACAGAACAGGTATGCAGTGGCAGGATCACTGAACACAATAGGTATGCAGTGGCGTGTTCACTAAACAGGTATACAGTGGCGGGTCCACTGAACAGAACAGGTATACAGTGGCGGGTTCACTGAACAGGTATACAGTGGCGGGTCCACTGAACAGAACAGGTATACAGTGGCGGGTTCACAGAACAGGTATGCAGTGGCAGGTTCACTAAACACAACAGGTATGCAGTGGCGGGTTCACTGAACAGGTATACAGTGGCGGGTCCACTGAACAGAACAGGTATACAGTGGCGGGTCCACTGAACAGAACAGGTATACAGTGGCGGGTCCACTGAACAGAACAGGTATACAGTGGCGGGTTCACAGAACAGGTATACAGTGGCGGGTCCACTGAACAGAACAGGTATACAGTGGCGGGTTCACAGAACAGGTATGCAGTGGCAGGATCACTGAACAGGTATGCAGTGGCAGGATCACTGAACAGGTATGGAGTGGCAGGATCACAGTACAGGTATGCAGTGGGCTGAGGGTTCACTGAACAGAACAGGTATGCAGTGGCAGGATCACTGAACAGGTATGGAGTGGCAGGATCACAGTACAGGTATGCAGTGGGCTGAGGGCTCACTGAACAGAACAGGTATGCAGTGGCAGGATCACTGAACAGGTATGCAGTGGCAGGATCACTGAACAGGTATGCAGTGGCAGGATCACAGTACAGGTATGCAGTGGGCTGAGGGCTCACTGAACAGAACAGGTATGCAGTGGCAGGATCACTGAACAGGTATGCAGTGGCAGGATCACTGAACAGGTATGCAGTGGCAGGATCACAGTACAGGTATGCAGTGGGCTGAGGGCTCACTGAACAGAACAGGTATGCAGCCAGGAAGAAGTTAAGCCTAACTAATCTTTCCCTATATGAGAGACTGCAGCAGCTCGCCCTACTCTCACTAATGCAGGCACACGAGTGGCCGTAATGGCCGCCGCTGCCTGCCTTATATAAGGGGGGGTGGGGCTCCAGGGGCTAGTGTAGCCTAATTGGCTACACTGGGCCTGCTGACTGTGATGTAGAGGGTCAAAGTTGACCCTCAGTGCATTAGGGGGCGAACCGAACTTCTTCCGCAAAAGGTTCGCGTGCGGTACCCGCACGCGAACCACCTACGTTCGCGCGAACCACGTTCGCCGGCGAACCGTTCGGCCCAACTCTAGCGATGGCAGGATGAGTGGCTGCAGCGGTGGGAACATGCGGCAGATTTATTCAAATCTATGCTCTAGCAGGGATAAAAGATCCTAAACAGGGCGTAGATTTCAATCAGCCTGGTCCAGAAGTGGATAAAGTTAGGTCTCAGCCAGATGGATGCTTAGCTGGTGCTTTTCTCCTCTGAGACCTGCCCGGGAACAGAACCTGCTCTGATTCCTTACACACAACTTCCAGTATTTCCCTTGTCTTATGTTGACACTCAGCCATGTTGACCACACAAGGATTTATTTTGCTGCAGAACCTTTTCTCAGCATTGAGCAATGATGTGGGTACTTAGTTACGTTGCATGATGGTTGTGCCTGTGTTTGTGTTGTAAGGTGGACAGGTAGCTCTGCTCATGCACATGTACTCAAGTGACTACGCACACAAATGCATGCATGTTCGTGTGAGAAATGCATATGGATGAATTTCCATGTAAGCTGTCACACTGTCTGTTTTGATTTGTCTGAATAAAGCTTTGTATTTTACCAGTGCGTTTAGCAGGTTCAGCCAACAGATGGTTCTGTCCTCCTCCTCGGTAAAACAATTAATGTTATTCTACACGGTGTGTGAATATGATAATGAGCTGCAACCACTTCACAGTTCTCAGGTGCATCCCCAAGGCGGAAATGTCACACATGCTATTATTGGTGCAAAGCTGCACCCTCTACACGGGCAAGAGGAACAGCTAAGAGATCTACGGTAAACCAGAGCTAGTGAGATCTGTACACACGTCGGCAAGATACTTCAGAAGTAACCTATAAATGTAAATAAAGTTTATTATATTTTCATTTATTAAATGCTTCATTTTGCCTTTATAGGTCTCTGTTTTCTCTTTGGTTCCTCACTGTCTCTCCCGATTAAAGAACCTGCTTCTAAATATGTATGGACTGAGATCCAGGCCTAAGTCAGTGGCATAACCATAGTGCTCAACAGTCCCTTTTTTTGAAGGGACAGTCCCCTCTCTGGATGTGGGCATGGGAGGAGGTGACCAAGCTAGAGGACAAGAGGGTCTCTTTGGAGGAGCGAAGGTTCCAGGTGGTATGACATCTGGAGGTTAATAAGGAAATGAATGGAGGTGATACCTTGTGTAGAGCTTTGTAAGATAGCGTGATGAACCAGTAACCAGAGGAGAGATTGGCAAAGAAGGGCTGCCTGCCTCAGAGGAGTGTCACAATAGCGTCACAATACCGATTTGTGACAGGAGAGAAAAAAATTGAGTGGCCGATCTGGAAAAAAAATAATCACATACTGCCGCAATCGCTATGAGATTCACCTGCATTTCTGTACTCTTTATAGGAAGTCATTTGCAAGAAAAATGTAGCAGGATCAATGATTGCAATTGGAAAAAAAAAATTGGATTGCAAATGCGCACTTATGGAAGGCGCAGTGAGGGTGGGGGGAGCAGCGGCACACTGAGACTGAGCTGCAGGAAGGGGGGCCCAACTCCTCCCTCCCGTTCCTTCCTCTCCATGCTCCGCCCTTCATTACAGCAATGTGGTGGGCAGCGAGCTTAGTGAATGTTCCCCTTCCTGGCTCCATGCGACGATCACCTGCCGCCGGGCTGCTCTGGCTCCAGCTCTGCACCACTTCCTCCCTCCCTCTCCTTGACTTCCTCTCCATGCTCCGCCCTTCATTACAGCAATGTGGCGGGCAGAGAGCTTAGTGAATGTTCCCCTTCCTGGCTCCATGCGACAATCACCTGCCGCCGGGCTGCTCTGGCCCCAGCTCTGCACCACTTCCTCCCTCCCTCTCCTTGAGTTCCTGTCCGTGCTCCTCCCTTCATTACAGTAATGTGGCGGGCAGCAAGCTTAGTGAATACTCCCCTTCCTGGCTCCATGCGACAATCACCTGCAGCCGGGCTGCTCTGGCTCCAGCTCTGCACTACTTCCTGATTAGCAGAAGTAATAAGCAGCTCTGAACAAAGAGCACTTCGGAGGCACGTGAGTTTTCACTAAGCTCGGTGCCCACCGCTGCCACACATTGCTGCAATAGAGGGTGGAGCATGTAGGAGAAGCCAAGGGGGGGGAGTCTGAGTCCCAGTGTGCTGCTGCTTCACCCCTACACTCTAATCCTCCCGCCTGGTGGTAGGGCCCCTATACCTGACTAACCTATACTGGGGCACCTACAGCTAGTTAACCTATACCGAAGCTAACATATACTGGGGCACCTATACCTGACTAACCTATACTGGGGCATCTACAACTAGTTAACCTATACCGAAGCTAACGTATACTGGGGCTCCTATACCTGACTAACCTATACTGGGGCATCTACAGCTAGTTAACCTATTCCGAAGCTAACATATACTGGGGCTCCTATACCTGGCTAACCTATACTGGGGCACCTATGCCTGGCTCTCCTATACCGGGGCACCTATACCTGGCTAACCTTTACTGGGGAACCTATAGCTGGCTAACCTGTCATGGTGCACCTATAGCTGGCTAACCTATATTGAGGCAACTATACCTGGCCAACCTGTACTGGGTCACCTATACCTTGCTAACCTGTACTGGTGCACCTATAGCTGGCTAACCTATAACGATGCACCTATACCTGGCTAACCTTTACTGGGGAACCTATAGCTGGCTAACCTATAATGATGCACCTATAGCTGACTAACCTGTACTAGTGCACCTATAGCTGGCTAACCTATATTGAGGCAACTATACCTGGTCAACCTGTACTGGGTCACCTATACCTTGCTAACCTATACTGGAGCACCTATAGCTGGCTGCCATCTCTTTAGGTAATATATGACTGATTGCTTTTGAGCCAGGTCCTTACAATGGTTTTGATAGATTGTGACTGGTTGAACGATTGGGCAGCCACATCAATCTATGCCAAATGTGATCCTAATGATCAATTATGTGGGATATTGATGCTGCCAATCTAGTAATGTATGAGCTAAATATTGGGAGGAAGGAGCGCAGTGTGCAGTGTTGCGGAAAGAGATGGACATCCGGGTAAGTTAACGCTCACTGCCGTGGCCTCCTTCCCAGACGTGATCGGGTAAAGTTTTGCTTCTTGTGAGACTGCTTGCTCACCTTTAGCTGACACTATATAATTAATTATGACAAATAATTTTTAAGTTTAGCCTTCTTTACTGCTGGTGCCGAAAAACGTACCTCTTCCAGAATTAATTTTCTATGACAGTATTTTAAAAAGTGTAATAGTGGAAAACCCTGGCACCAAAGTTCACCCTTGTCCAACCAAGTCTTCCCCATAGCTGAATGCCATTGCCGGTAGCTGAGTGCTGGTGCCAGAATGAACCAGCCGCCAAAGATATTGATTTACATCAGCAAGTGGCACATGACAAGCAGTAGTAGAGAAGGACAGACAATGGCTGTGCCGTAATGTTGTCCATAGCTGCCAACTGCTGCAAAATGTCAAAGTGTGGCCACTTATAACTAACAACGCACTGGGATCTGTCATGGTTCTGTTTCTTCCCAAACACGCCTAAGGCCTGGGGCCCTCCAGAGCACTTTTCTGAGCGTTTTTGGAGCTCCAGGCAATCGTAAGTCTATGGTATTGAGCTCACTAGAATGATTACAATTAGGGCTAATTGAAACCACAGGACATACAGGATTTTGCCAGCATTTGGATCTAATACAAAAATTGCCAGAATTTGTGTAACGATTGTGGAATTCTCTCTGTGATCAGCGCACAAGACGTGCGCTGACACTGCGGAAATCCTCCACAAGCGTATAATTTGCGGGAACCCAGCAAAAGCTGCAATGCACCTGTAGAGGGAAATTCCTGTCGACAGGGGAAGCTGTGGAGTGCAGAGGAACAGCTCCTCTGCCCTACCACACACGCCAGACAGGAATTGCACGAAGGGACGGAGTGCAGGGCAAGATAGCCCTGAAGGAGAGAGAGCAAAGCGACAGATTGTGTGTGTGTGCACCAAACTAGCCGCCAACCCACGACGGTGCATACACAACAGCAGATAGGAAGCAGGAACGCAATCGCGAGAGAGGCGATTGCCAGAGGTGACACAAGGCTACAGCAAGGCAGAGCACAAGAGTAGCAAAGGCACAGCAAATCATACAATGAGGAGATACGGAAAATAACAACGCTAGCTAAACGCGAACACCGCACTCATTCACAACAGTGCACGCGTTTATGCGCGGTCCCCGCGTGATAAGCACAACAGAGAAATGCACGCCTAACTAACCAAACATGAAACAGAATATGTAGAAGCTTTCCAGAGGCGCCAATAGAATAAAAGTCACTTAAATGAGCTTAAAACCGACGGGGCAGTGGTGGGCCTATCCCATCCATGCAGACAAAGCAAACAAAGGAAGGACTGTGGCATCAACAGTCAAACAACAATTTTATTTATACTCCACAGTAAAAATAGGCAACGCGTTTCACGGGCTCAATCCCGCTTCATCAGGCCAATCAAAAAGGAGCATACAGCTTAACAGCATCAAAACCACACTGAGCGCCTCTGTGAGACATGAAACAGAGGACGCGAGCGCTTGCTTAACGGTTACCTCACCGAGCCTCCAGCAAGCGTTCGTAGCAAACAAGACAGACACACGAAAGCAGGAATAAGCGAGCGATAGGATCCACAGCGCTAGCGCAAGTGGCTAGTGCGATCCAGGAAGACAGAACAGAAGGATCCACAGCGCTAGCGCAAGATGCTAGTGCGATCCAAGTACAGAGTAGCAGACCAGAAGGATCCACAGCACTAGCGCAAGAGGCTGGTGCGATCCAGGAAGACAGATCAGAAGGGGCTACCAGTAACAACCGCTGTTCCGGTTAGCACCCAGACACACAGAACGATTTCCTGTCGACCACCGCTGGGACAGGACAATCGCAACAGACAAACAAAACAGATAAGCAATCCTAACTGCACTAGGGAAACTGCACAGTGCAGTTCCAGGAATTACTCTAGGCTAATCTTCAACAAAGAGCAAGGCTGACACTCCAGGCGAATGTTACACAGGAACTAACTCTTATGACCAGCAACTTACTGTGGGAAAAATAGCTCTTTATAGAGCAAGCCCACAAAGGATTTGGCTAGGCAATCTGCATGACAAACGTATGCAAATTCCTCAGCAGCAAGCTGCACAACTGACAAAAGGTCTCTCTTCCAGAGACCTGCAGAATGCAGACCTGAACTGTGGTCAAAAGGCTGCCTGCCTGCGCAGGCAGCCACGCGGATCCTCACAATTTGCATCGCAAATCACTTACAAAACGCTTACACAAAGCTCTAGCGCTAGCATTTTGTGATTTGTAAAGTGTTCCTGGCCTACGGGCTAGGAGTGGACCCACATGAGCTGTTTCAGCCGTGTTTCTGGCAGTTCCAAAAGTAATCGGCTAATGAACGTCAATTGAGGTGTTTCCACTGGAGTGAGTGTGACTTCCCCAAAGCACAATCGCCAGCATTTCTGGAGAGATTGATTACCCTGCAATACCAAGTACAGGATTGCTGCAATATTGCTTTTCAATCACACATACAAAGCAAGCAATTAATGCAGCCATTTTATTACTCAGAACCAACAAAAAAAAAAGAGGAAATAAGATTGCAATAATTGTACAAATTGCTAGAATTAAATTCACAGGTTAAAATCACCAGAAAGCAGAGCCGGGACAAGGTCCTCCAGCACCCAAGGCTGAGACACCAAAGTGCGCCCCTCCATCTCTGCCACCCCAGCCGTCACACACTGATTGCTATTAGATTAAGAGGCGCCCCAGGGCCCACAACCTCCCCAACACCTTAATATCTAGTTATATGGCTTGCAATCACTGCCATGTATCCCCTTTTCTTATTTCTTTCTGCTTCAAACACAATTAGTAGTGACAGCTTAATGAATTCTGCGCCCCCTCCTACACTGCGCCCTGAGGCTGGAGCCTCTCCAGCCTATGCCTCGGCCCGGCCCTGCCAGAAAGTACTCTGTAAAACACTGCTAAAAATGCTACAAAAATCGTTTAGCAATTGCTTTTCGCAGTTACTGGTGGGCCCAGCGCTAGAACACTTTGCAACGAGGCTAATTTACTTTATGGAGCCAACCAGAGACGCCATAATTATTTCCCTCCATTTTTTCCTGCAGTGTCAGAATAGTAATAATGAATGCAGAAGGTCCTCCATGTCTGCCGCACATTTATATATTTTGACAAAAAGATATAAATCTCCCTAGAGGAGAATAATAATATAAAAAAATTGACGTCAAATATTTCTTATTTAAAATGGATTTGGTTAAATATTAAGGAAGTTGCTGAATTGTTGCTGTATGAGCAGAGACATTTCTCCCGGCGCTGGGGAGACGGATTCCTCGGCTGGTGAACGCCAGTCTTATACACTTCTTTTTTTTAATAAAGTCAAGAGTAATGATATCCAGCAGGGAAAAACATCAATTAATAATTTTCCAGATTTCCCGAGGCAATCGGAAACACCGAAACTGTAATTTGCTGAGGGCAATATAAGTGTAGGGCCAATTCTTAGTGATAAATAAACAGGGGTTCATTCTGCTTTATGAACGACTAATGGGCCATATCCACTAAATCATTCATGTCCCCCCTCCTTTTTTTTGTTAATTTATGTAAAAGAGGCACTGAGAAAACTGCGTACTAATTTATAGATTTTCTATTCTTCTAATCCCGTACTTAATTGTCTGTCACAAAATATATATCTCAAATGTGACTTTTTTGCTGCGCTTGGCAACTGTGGAAAGAAAAAGAGAAAATAGGAATTTACTGTAGTCAGGACTGACAAAACATAGGTTCATAAGCAAAGAGTCTTTCTTATGGTCTTTTTAACTTTTTGGACATTGTAACCTATTCAGGCCTTTTAGCGCTACATGAGTCTAACCAGTTGTGAGTCTTAAAGAGGAACTCCAGTGAAAATAATGTAATAGACAAAGTGCTTCATTTTTACAATAATTATGTATAAATGATTTATGCTACGTACACACATGCAACAACGATCGTTCGTTGTCAACGACGAACGATCTTTTAATTGACGAAAGAACGACCGAAGTAAAGTTAGTTGTAAAAAGTGTGTAACGATCACATCGTTAGAACGAACGTTACACCACGTAAAAGCACTTATTGCGCCTGCGCATAAAATTGTAAAGTTCCTTGGAGAAAAAGTGAAATGCGCATGTCCAGCCTGGTACGAACGATCGTTTCCAACGATGTACCACTTTTGCTAACGATCGTCGGTGGTAAAAATCCGCCAAGACAGAACTTTGTTTTGTAGCGATTTGACTCGTTCGTCGTTTGCCTTAATAGTCGTTGGTTCGTTTTTTGTAACGATCGTCGTTGGTAAAGATCGGGGAACGATCGTTACAAACGACTATAGTCGCATGTGTGTACGCACCTTAAGCCAGTGTTTGCCCATTGTAAAATCTTTTAAATTCCTGATTTACATCCTGACATTTATTGCATGGTGACATTTTTACTGCTGGCAGGTGATGTAGCTGCTGTTTGCTGTTTTGGCAGTTGGAAACAGCTGTAAACAGCTTTTTCCCACAATGCAACATGGTTCACAGACAGTAAACTGCCAGGAGTACCATGGTCCTCAGAGTTTCTTGTGGGAGGGGTTTCACCACAATATCAGCCATACAGCGCCCCCTGATGATCCGTTTGTGAAAAGGAATAGATTTATCATGGGAAAGGGGGTATCAGCTACTGATTGGGATGAAGTTCAATTCTTGGTCGGAGTTTCTCTTTAAAGCATTATTATATACACTTGAACAACATTTTTTTTACCCTGATCATTATCTTTGCTCTTATGCAAGCATATTAGAAGTAGCGCTTAATAAAAGTATACTCTTAGATGTATCAGTAATAACAATTAACCTTTATGGGCTATTTGTCCTCTCCTAGTAATATGCCTTGAAATATTGGTAAAAACAGCATTTCTGATACCCAAAGCACTGTGTATAATTTAGGCCTCTTTTCCACGGACTGTTGATAGGCAGTGAACTGCCTCTCAAACTCTCACAACTGCTGCCTGGTAACTGCTTGTTGCTGCCTGCTAACTGCTCACTGACGCTTGCTAACTGCTCACTGATGCCTGGTAACTGCTTACTGATGCCTGGTAACTGATCACTGCTGCCTGGTAACTGCTCACTGATGCCTGGTAACTGATCACTGCTGCCTGGTAACTGATCACTGCTGCCTGGTAACTGCTCACTGATGCCTGGTAACTGCTCACTGACACCTGGTAACTGATCACTGCTGCCTGGTAACTACTTTCTGAGTACACAACTCAACTGTCCGTGGAAAAGAGGCCTGTGTGAGTGTAAAGCACCACAGCTGTGAAACAGCCTTGTCCAGATCTATTATGATCTTCTCATGAGGGGTAAAAATTCCATCCTGATACTGCTCGATCTCTCAGCTGATCAGGACATCTTGATTGACAGGCTGCTGGAGTACTGTGGCATTGATGGTTTAGTCCTCCAATGGTCGTCCCCCTTCCTGGATAGCAGAACACAAAGGGCAGCCTTGGGGCCTTTCTAGGTCATCCCTGTACCACTAAAATATGTTGTGCCCCAGGGCTCGATGCTGCCCCCTTTTGTTGTTCACTATACACATGCTGTTACTTGGATATACAGTAACTATTTTAAAACATTACATTGGGGTCAGGTGAGAGCAACACAAAGTCCATCTGTCCAGAATATCAGTGCAGAATGATAGTTTTTTTATTTAATGTAGTCTCTGTAAAGTAAAGATTTTATCTTTTGCTCTAAATCGGAACATATAGGATTCCCGCATACACTGACAGATCACTGCTTACATCATCCTATCTAAAGGGTAAACGTCTGAAATAATTGCACTAAAGTTTACATTTAAAAGGATCAAAACAGCAAAATGAATTTCCGCACACTCATGCAAATCCTCATGCAAATCCACTTACAAAAATCATGCAGATGCTGTCCCTGCAGCTAAGTTAAAAGCTAGGATCTTCGTTACAAGAATAAAGTTTCTTGCGTAGTCACATACACCGCATAGAGGTAGCCCAGTATCATATGTGTCCTAACTTTGGCCCTGTAACATGCATAGCACAAACATGCATGCATTCAGCGCATCAAAACCTATCTAGGGAATAGGAGCACATATCCTAAAAGGATACCACAGCCCACAGGCTGCGGTAAAAGAAATGTTGCACTGTGTAGGGGACGAAAATGACATACTTACCTCTTCCCTCGCTCCCTGCCTTCAGCCCCTGGTCTTGTCCCACAGCTACCGGTACCGGCCGACTCTTCTGACCCCTGACCCGGACATGCTGCGCTGTGCATGCGCAGTATGTCCTGTAATCTTCCCTTCTGCTGTCACAACATGACGGCAGAAGATCGGACACTCCCTCGGCTCCTCCCCTCGCAGGAGTAGCGCTGGGAGCGCCGATTTGGAGAGAGAGCGGAGGGTGAGTAAGTTGGGATGGACGGGGGAAGTGGGCACTTTGTTATTAATAGTGTCTGCTTCCCCCGTCCATCCCACCTTACTCCCCCTCCGCTCTCTCTCCAAATCGGCGCTCCCAGCGCAACTCCAGCTAGCATGTCACGCTAGCTTTATACTGGAGCGCACACGCTGAGAGGGGAGGAGCCGAGGGAGTGTTGTGACAGCAGAAGGGAAGATTACAGGACATACTGCGCATGCACAGCACAGCATGTCCGGGTCAGGGGTCAGAAGAGTCGGCCGGTACCGGTAGCTGTGGGACAAGACCGGGGGCTGAAGGCAGGGAGCGAGGGAGGCGGTGAGTATTAACGTCCTCCCTGGGACAGATAGTGCATCTAGCTAATCCTGCAAGCGAGCTGCTAGTACCTACATATGTGCCATGCGGACACACCAGCAAGCTGTGTGTTCAGATCACTAATAGGTGAAGAGGGAGAGCACTAGATAAAATCCTGGCCACAAAGGATCAAATACAATTTCAAAAACACAAAATCCAGGCTCCTCACCCGGAGCTAGGACATTTAAACACTTGCAGATGTAATGGGGAGGTGCAGGAAGGGGTGTGGCAAGCAAAACAGCAAAACATCAAAAGGAACTTCCACACACTCATGCAAATCCTCATGCAAATCCACTTACAAAAATCATGCAGCAATCAATGCTGTCCCTACAGCTAAGTTAATAACAGCTTGCTGGTGTGTTCGCATGGTACATATGTAGGTACTAGCAGCTCCCTTGCAGGATTAGTTAGATGCACTATCTGTCCCAGGAAGGATGTGCGCCTATTCCCTAGATAGGTTTTGATGCGCTGAATGTGTGCATGTTTGTGCTATGCATGTTACAGGGCCAGAGTTAGGACACATACGAGCTACCTCTATGCGGTGTATGTGACTACGCAAGAGACTTTATTCTTGCAACAAAGATCCCAGCTTTTAACTTAGCTGTAGGGACAGCATTGATTGTTGCTGCATGATTTTTGTAAGTGGATTCACATGAGGATTAGCATGAGTGTGCGGAAGTTCATTTTGATGTTTTGCTTGCCACACCCCTTCCTGCACCTCCCCATTACATCTACAAGTGTTTAAAGAGACACTGAAGCGAAAAAAAAATATTATATAGTGAATTGGTTGTGTACTATGAATAATTACTAGAAGATTAGCAGCAAAGAAAATATTCTCATACTTTTATTTTCAGGTATATAGTGTGTTTTCTAACATTGCATCATTCTATAATATGTGCAGATTACACAACACTCAGCATTCAAAATGAGTCTTTCAGAGCAGTCTGTGAAGTAATGACCTCTCCTCTAGCAGAGGAAAAGTACATAGTCCAGGAACAGTTGAGATAATAAAAGTCAGATAACAGCCCCCTCCATGACTAACTTAGTCGGAGAGCTTAATGGCTTGTTTGCATAGAGATAACAACTGGAGTTTCTCAACTCTTCCTGCACTGGAAACAATTACACTGATGTATCTGATCTTAATGTTTTATTTCTTAGCTGTACTACACATACAAATCATAATCTCATCATTTTTTTTTCGCTTTAGTGTCTCTTTAAATGTCCTAGCTCAAGGCAAGGTGCCTGGATTTTGTGTGTTTTACGTTTAAAGGATATAATATGTTAAGAAAGATAGAAACGGGGGGAGCAGGCATATACTAACACCTGTCTGATGCCCACCGCTCCCCTCGTTCTCCTCTCTAGCCCCCCATTGCACCTAAAAGCCCCCCGAGAGCCTCTCTAGTAGTTGTGCTTGTCACTGCCTCATGATCACGGCATCCTTCTACACAGATGAGAATATTTATGTTTTATAAATTATGAAAATAGTAAGTGCTAAAATAGTGTGCGTTTCATTTCTCTTTTTCCACCTGCTGCTTAGCTGACTGGTAAGTTTTAGCTCTTAGAAGTTTGCCTCAGGCAGCAAAAAGTCTACAACTGGCCGTGAGTGCAGCAGCTCCTGATCACACTCGCTGGTCACTGATATTATTCCCTGACTCACCATGTGCTGCTTTGTGCTACTTCCACAGCCCCCTGCATATCAGCAGAATGTGTGATTAGCCTCCGGGCTGCACAGCCTCGGCCCCGCTCTGTCGCCTGAGGGACCGAGTCCTGACAGTCCTCACATGTGACTATGAGGCCTTACACCTCGCTGTGTCAGTAAGTAGCACCTCAATAAGAGAAAAACTGCTTGGGTTTAAGGATTAACAAGAAGCAAAACTGTTGCAGCTCGAGTTCACAGCAGAGAAGGTTCATTCACCTGGAGGATGTTCTCTTGCCATCCACACTGCACTCCATCCTCACGATACATCCTCCTTCTCAGAGGAAGTTCTGCAGCAGGAAGTCTCCGGAAGGTGGAGTGCAATGCAGAGTGCTGCAGCAACGGGACGTCATCCTGGTAAATAAACCCTGCAGCCCCCTCCATAAACACCAGCAGGTGCAGATTTGCTTCTCTCCTGTGCTTGGTCATCCTCACCTTTCTCTAAAGATATCATGATTGTCCCAGATGTTGTGATACAAGTAATCTGTTCCTCTGCCTTTCGCCTGGCTTACTCTGACCAGCCGGCTAAAGAGAGCTGATAACCTCTGAAGAGTAGGAAGAAAAAATGAATGGTTGTACATTAAAAACTTTATTGGTGTTGAGAGCTGGATCCAATGGAACATTATTGATATTTCTTCTAATTATCATTTATCAAGAGTGGTACCGTAAATTGGTTGTACTATTTGGGGTTGTGTTCACTTAAAGAGGAACTGTCACAAAAATCTTACAAATTTAAAACACATACAAATAATAAGTTCATTTCCTCCTGAGTAAAATCAGGCACACATTTTCTCCTATGTTGCTGTCACTTGCAGTAGGTAGTAGAAATCTGACATTACCAACAGGTTTTGGGCTAGTACATCTCTCCATGGGGGATTCTCAGCATGGCCTTTATTCTTTATAAAGACATTCCCTGAAAATTATTAATACAAAGATGCTGGCCAGCCTCCCTGCTCACTGTACACTGTTTTGGTGGTTGGACGGAGCAACTGCCATTCACTAAGTGCTTTTAAATATAAAGAAAACCCTGAGAACCCCCCCCCCCCCCAATGAGAAGATGGGCTAGTCCAAAATCTGTCAGTCATGTCAGATTTCTACTACTTACTGTAAGTGACAGCAACATGGGAGAAAAGTAATGTATGACTCATTTTACTCTGGAAGACACATACTTCTTATTTGTATGGGTTCACGTGTATTTAAAATTTTAAGATTTTCGCGACAGAGGTCCTTTAAGCAGTAAAGAAAGAATTACTTTTGTTTATATTTAACCTTTCAAACTTTTTAATACTCTTTAATACTGATCCAATTCACTTTTTCTCCAAATTTTTCTCCTACTCCTATACTTTTTATTTACTGTTTTATAAATAGCTTTCCAGCACTCTGCAATTGAAAATGTACCAAAAAGTAACTGAAAAAGAGTATTTCCTTGCTTGCTGGTGGCTTGATTGATTGATTGAAAAAGTAAATTGGATGGGGCCTAAACAATATCTTTAAAGTGTGCCTGAGACTGGGGGGTATAAAAAATTATACATACCTGGGGCTTCCTCCAGCCCCCTCCAGGCTGATCGCACCCTTGCCACCCTCCTGCGCCAACTGGATCCTGAGCAATTTGACCCCAAAAGTCATTCAGTTGGGGCTAGTCAGTGCAAGTGCGCATGGCTGGGTCGCGCAGGCGCTTAACACCCCAGACCGAGGACTTTCAGGGTTAAGGATCCAGGTGGCACAGTAGGACTAGAGATGAGCGTAATGACCTAATTACGATTTTGCGAAATTTCGCGTAATTAGTGTAATTACGATTATGGCCGTAAGTACATAATCGTAACGAAGAAGGATTTCGCGAAATTTCGCGTAAGCATAATTTTCGCATAATTTTCGCATTACAGTCGTATCATGCCGTAATTTCGCATTAAACGCTACCGTAATTTCGCGTTAAACCGTAACGCTCCGTATAATATAAAAAAGCCGCCGACTTTAAGGGTTAATAGCAAAGCCCCCTTAAATGCTAAGAGCCTCAAATTTGGAGAATATATTAAGGAGATCAGGAGGAATAAGAGGAAAAAATTTTTTTTCAAAAAGACCTTATAGTTTTTGAGAAAATCGATGTTAAAGTTTCAAAAGAAAAATGTAAACATTTAAAAACCCGCCGACTTTAACGGTTAATAGCAAAGCCTGCTTAAAGTTTAGGAACACCAAATTCCCAGGGTATATTAAGGGGATCAGTGGGAATAAGAGGAAAAAAAATTTTTTCAAAAAGACCTTATAGTTTTTGAGAAAATCGATTTTTAAGTTTCAAGGGCGAAAATGTCTTTTAAATGCGGAAAATGTCAGTTTTTTTTGCACAGGTAACAATAGTGTATTATTTTCATAGATTCCCCCAAGTGGGAAGAGTTTTACTTACTTCGTTCTGAGTGTGGGAAATATAAAAAAAAAACGACGTGGGGTCCCCCCTCCCAGACCTCTTTAACCCCTTGTCCCCCATGCAGGCTGGGATAGCCAGAATGCGGAGCACCGGCCGCGTGGGGCTCCGCACCCTGACTATACCAGCCCGCATGGTCCATGGATTGGGGGGTCTCGGAAGGGGAGGGGCAGCCAAGCTTTCCCCTCCCCCTCCGAGCCCTTGTCCAATCCAAGGACAAGGGGCTCTTCTCCACCTCCGATGGGCGGTGGAGGTGGAGGCCGCGATTTCCTGGGTGGGGGGTTCATGGTGGAATCTGGGAGTCCCCTTTAAAAAGGGGTCCCCCAGATGCCCACCCCCCTCCCAGGAGAAATGAGTATAGAGGTACTTGTAGTACCCCTTACCCATTTCCTTTAAGAGTTAAAAGTAAATAAACACACAAACACATAGAAAAAGTATTTTAATTGAACAAAAAACATAACCACGAAAAAAGTCCTTTAATATTCTTAATTAACCATTAATACTTACCTGTCCCTTTAAATAAATGATCCCACGCAATATCCTCGGAAATGTTCTATCAGTTACAATGTAACAAAGTTATTATGTAACAACTTTGTTACATTGTAACTACGCCGCACCCGACGCCACTCGCCGCTCAGCCGCCGCATACGCGTCCGTGCAGGACGCTAAGTCCCCGCAGCTCCCGCTGTCCACCCCGCCCACATCTGTCACCCACATGTCACCCACATGTGGGTGACATGTGGGAGAGGCGGGGAGGGCAGCGGAGCCGGCGGGGACTTAGCGTCCTGCACGGACCCGACAGAGCTCTGAGCTATATAGCTCAGAGCTCTGAGAAGCATCTTTGTATTTGGGCTCCAAGGAGCCCCATTGGTCCTTAGCAGACCAATGGGGTTCCTTCAAATCAGAAGGAACCCCATTGGTCTGCTAAGGACCAATGGGGCTCCTTGGAGCCCAAATACAAAGATGCTTTTGAGAGCTCTGAGCTATAGCTCAGAGCTCGGGTCCTGCAGCGCAGACGCGGTGGCGGCGGCGGCGGTGAGTGACGTCGGGTGCGGCGTAGTTACAATGTAACAAAGTTGTTATATTGTAATAACTTTGTTACATTGTAACTGATAGAACATTTCCGAGGATATTGCGTGGGATCATTTATTTAAAGGGACAGGTAAGTATTAATGGTTAATTAAGAATATTAAAGGACTTTTTTCGTGGTTATGTTTTTTGTTCAATTAAAATACTTTTTCTATGTGTTTGTGTGTTTATTTACTTTTAACTCTTAAAGGAAATGGGTAAGGGGTACTACAAGTACCTCTATACTCATTTCTCCTGGGAGGGGGGTGGGCATCTGGGGGACCCCTTTTTAAAGGCTACTCCCAGATTCCACCATGAACCCCCCACCCAGGAAATCGCGGCCTCCACCTCCACCGCCCATCGGAGGTGGAGAAGAGCCCCTTGTCCTTGGATTGGACAAGGGCTTGGAGGGGGAGGGGAAAGCTTGGCTGCCCCTCCCCTTCCGAGACCCCCCAATCCATGGACCATGCGGGCTGGTATAGTCAGGGTGCGGAGCCCCACGCGGCCGGTGCTCCGCATTCTGGCTATCCCAGCCTGCATGGGGGACAAGGGGTTAAAGAGGTCTGGGAGGGGGGACCCCACGTCGTTTTTTTTTTATATTTCCCACACTCAGAACGAAGTAAGTAAAACTCTTCCCACTTGGGGGAATCTATGAAAATAATACACTATTGTTACCTGTGCAAAAAAAACTGACATTTTCCGCATTTAAAAGACATTTTCGCCCTTGAAACTTAAAAATCGATTTTCTCAAAAACTATAAGGTCTTTTTGAAAAAAAATTTTTTCCTCTTATTCCCACTGATCCCCTTAATATACCCTGGGAATTTGGTGTTCCTAAACTTTAAGCAGGCTTTGCTATTAACCGTTAAAGTCGGCGGGTTTTTAAATGTTTACATTTTTCCTTTGAAACTTTAACATCGATTTTCTCAAAAACTATAAGGTCTTTTTGAAAAAAAATTTTTTCCTCTTATTCCTCCTGATCTCCTTAATATATTCTCCAAATTTGAGGCTCTTAGCATTTAAGGGGGCTTTGCTATTAACCCTTAAAGTCGGCGGCTTTTTTATATTATACGGAGCGTTACGGTTTAACGCGAAATTACGGTAGCGTTTAATGCGAAATTACGGCATGAACGAAACGCGAAATTTCGCGTTGAAAATTACGCTTACGGTATTTTCAATTACGATTTTAATGGCAATTTCGCTACGCTAATTTCGCATCGTAATCGCAAATTTCGCATGCGTAATTATTGTAATGCGAAATTACGAAAATTTCAGCTCAACTCTAAGTAGGACGGCAAGGGAGGGATTAGCCTGGTGGGGGCCGGAGGAAGCCCTAGGTATGTATAACTTTTTTATATCACCCCCTCCCCCCCCCCCCTTCCTCCCCTGTCACAGGTTCCCTTTAAAAATAAACCAACAACCAACAAAAACCTTTAAAGTGCCTCGCTTTTAAAAACCATGTTTTTAATGGTTTTTTTTTCATTTGCTGTACTGAGACACAAGAGTCCCAGCGCCATCCTCCCCCTTCAGAGCCCCCCCCCCCCCCATCCCCCACACTGCTCAGCCCTGGTGCAGAGCTCACTGATGGGCGGGGAGGAAGTGTCAGTGCTTTCTCCTCTCTGCCCGTTATCAGGAACGCCCCCTCCACTCACCGCTATTAGTTCCTATCTGCACAGTGCGCTGCGGAGCTCTTGAGGTAATTTAACTCAAAACAATAGTGTACTAATACAGCTAGTACACTATTGTTCTCAGCTAAATTACTTAATAACCGCACACAGCACAGCTCCACAGCATACTGTGCACATAGGAACTAATAGCGGCGAGTGGAAGAGGCGTTTCTGATAACAGGCAGAGAGGAGGAGCATTGACACTTCCTCCCCGCCCATCCTCGATGTTCTACTCCATTCTAATATTTCGGCTGAGCAGAACGAGGGACGTGGGGCGCTAAAGGGAAAGGAAGTTGCTTTGATTTATGTCACAGCACAGCAAATATTATAACATTGAAAGTATGTTATTTTAAAGCAAGTTCAGGGGTACTTTAAGTACAAGACTATAGAAAACATAGTTAATTTTCTAATGGAAAACATTCAGTAAACTTACCTACAGTAAATCGTCCTCTGTTCACTGGATTAGTATTTAATCCCTCTCAGCAGTTTTGGTTCTGTGACAAAATTCAGAGTTTGGAATGTGAATGGCCCATTACAATTTGTATCAGTTTCACATTTGGGTCCAATTAGATATTTGGAATGAAATGAAAGTTTTTTTTTTCCTTTTTGTTTACTGGAAACACTGTCCTATGGTTTCATGTCCACGTAGGTCTTTGAGAAGTCATAAAGACGGGCTTAGCTGGCAAAAAAGAGATATTTTAATGACAGTGGATGACTGAGAAATGCCACAAGCACACATGGAAATTGTCTGGCATTAACAAACGTGTTTGTATTACATCTAACAGATTAAGTGTGTGTAAGAAAGCATGCATTCATGTATGTTTATTATAACAATAACAATAACAATAATATTTATATAGCGCTTTTCTCCCTGGGGACTCAAAGCGCTGTGACCCTGCATTATGCAGTCTCAAAGGCTCAGGGAAAAGAGGTGAGTTTTTAGCCTTTTTTTAAAGCTGTCCAGAGAGGGAGCCTCTCGTACTGATTGTGGAAGTGAGTTCCATAGAGTACAGTACTGGGGTGATGTGTGAGCTGCGGGGGGCGTTGCAGTACTGGGGTGATGTGTGAGCTGCGGGGGGCATTGGCTAGGAGTCTGGCTGCAGCATTCTGTACTAGCTGTAAGGGGCGCAGAACCTTATCTGTAGATCCGATGAACAGGGCGTTGCAGTAGTCTAGGCGGGAGGATACAAATGCGTGAACCAGGGCAGGTAGGTCTTCAGCTGGGATAAGGTGTTTGATTTTCGCTATATTTCTTAGATGGAAGAAGGAAGACTTGACGACAGCTGATACCTGCTGTCTGAGTTTTAGATTTCCATCCAGGATCACCCCAAGGTTTCGCACAGAGTCTTTATACTGTACAGTATCTCCCCCAATTGCTAGTTTGAGGTGGTGAGCGTTTTGAACTTTATCCATCATGTGTGGACCACCTACCACCAACACCTCTGTTTTGTAATATTATTTGCTGGATAGATTCTGGGGATTGTCTACATTGCTCTTGCAGTCCTTTGACTTATTTTGAAATTGCCACGTCACAGTCAGATACACATCACAGGCAGACATTGTATTGGCTATTCCAACAATCGCGGGAATTCAGCAAATCATTTGGCTTTGGGCAAGAACCTGGCAGCAAAGCTCTTGGATTTTTTTTCTCCTAGTCTATCCATGCTGGCTGTAAGTGCCTCAAATGACTTGGGGCATATTAGAAAGGTACTGGAGGAACTTTGTGAAAGTCCAGCTCATTAGGTTTTAGGAGTCCCTCTTTTTCTGCTAATCCTGTACAGCCATTTTGCTTACATCCCATAAATCGAAGTGAATGCTTTTAGAGCAATCTTAAAGCGGATCCGAGATGAAAAACTAAGTATAACAAGTAACTTGTCTATATATCTTATCTAAAGTTTAGATACAGTTTACACAGCAAATCTGGCTGCAAACAGCTTTAATAGAAAATTATTATTTCTTCCTGTGATACAATGACAGCAGCCATGTTGTTTGTAAAAATTACACACAGGCAAACTTATCTGTATCTTGATCACTAAGCCTGTGAAAAAAAACTAATCCCCCCTCCTCCCCTCTGCCTCTGAAATCAATGGCTAGTAACACCTCCTCCTGCCTAGACTGAGCTACCATGAGCCCTTGCTGCTGCCAAGGCTCTCTGAAAACCTGTGGGCGTGGTTTATTAAGTTTATAGGGAATTAGAGTAATAAAACAAAAACAAAAAAGTATTTGGCTTGAGGAATGCCCTATAAACAATAGGAAAGGAATACAATTATGCAATGAGTAGAAGTTCACCTCGTATCCACTTTAAGGGGTGTTTTTTTTTTTTTTACAAGGTGCTGATGCTTTTCTATGGTTTTCTCTTATTGGACACTTCAATACTTCCCTTTCCCAAGTCCTCCAGAATTTTCAGTATCAGTGGTACTCTACTAGTAGTAATATCGATTTCAGTAAACAATGATGTTTTCCATATTTTTTAGAGCATGAAGGAATCAGTAGAGTGCCTAGTTAGTGTACGGAGTATGTAATTTTTTTTTTTATGTAATTTTATGTAATTTTTTTTTAATTTAAAAACTTCTCACCATTGTTAATCTGACAGATAATCAGATCATTCTATATACATTTAATAAGGCAGGGGTTTCATATGCTCACACCCATGTAATATGGTAAGCTGTCCAAATGTATATATATATATATATTTCTTCAGTTTAACTGCTTGCCGACCACGTCACGCCGATGGGCGTGGCCACAGCAGTAGCCCCAGGACCGCCTAACGCGGATCGGTGTAAAGTCCTGGAGAGCTCCACCCCACCTTCAGTCTCCGAGTGGCAATGACTGTTAGACGGTGAAACCGACATCTATTTACATGTACAGTGCTGCGATCAGCAGCAGCTCTGTACTGGGGACAGCCGTGTGACACGGTGAGCGATCGGCTCTCATAGGCAAAAGTCTATGACAGCCGATCGCCATTATTGGCTGGCTGGGGGGTGGAAGGGATTAAAAAAAAAAAATATTGACATAAATATTTATTTAAACAAAAATAAACACAGGGGGGGCAATCAGACCCCACCAACAGAGAGCTCTGTTGGTGGGGGGGAAAGTGGGGGTCACTTGTGTGCTGTGTTGTTCGACCCTGCAGCTTGGCCTTAAAGCTGCAGTGGCCAATTTTGATAAAAATAGCCTGGTCTTTAAGGGGGTTTACCGCTGTGGTCCTCAAGTGGTTAACTAAAGGGGTAACAGTTTTCAGTACCTATCTAAAGGAAAAAACTCTTGAGACATGTGTGTTTCATCAACAGAAAGAATATTGTGAACATAATGGCTTTCACTTAAATTACAACACTGTTTGAAGGTTAATTTTTATACCAAATAAAAAAAATTGAAAGGAATGAAAGCATAGAAAAAAAAACAAAAAACAAGGCCAGCACTTTGGGAAGACTTATAAGTGAAGAAAGTACAGTGGTTGCATGTGGCATTGATTATCACATTGATTAAAAGCAAAATTCATCCCTCGATCCCACCTCCCTCCCACAAGCCACTAACCACAACTATTTTTTAGGGCCTTCCATTGCCCTACTTACTTTATATTCGTGTTCTTGAACTCTTGTGGTTTAGACGGTTTGTGTTTTGGGTAGCAAAAGGAAAAAAAATACAAAAGAAAATAAAGAAAATGGATCCCCTAATTGCAAAAACTCGACAGTTGACATAATAAGGGCTTTCTCTGATTACAATCAAATTCCGGTGCAATCGTTACCCATTTTTTTAGATGGTTAAATAGTAGGACAATGGTCAGGCTAACCTGGAGAATTCAACTGACTGAGACAGGTTGGTAAAGTAAAACAAAACTTTTCCCCCCTTTCATTAAACAATATTAAGATTTTCTTGATCATTTTTAGAAAATGATTAATTATTTGTCATTTGGATGGAATGTCTTCTGCATCTCAGATAATAAAACAAACTAGACTGACTTACTAAGGAGGATCCCCATTGGTCTGTTAATAGATCAATGGGGAGCCTTGGAGCCAAAATGTAAAGATGTCTAAGATACTTAGTATAGCTAGAGCTGCGCAGGGGAGTGGTGGTGTGTGGTGTCAGGTTCGCGGAGATCTTTAATCAAGGTTATCAAGCTCACAAGATTAGAGGATATTGGCGTGGGACCATTTCCGAGGATATTGGTGTGGGAACATTTTTTTAAAGGTACAGGTGAGCATTTGTGGTTAATTAAGAATATTAAAGTACTTTTTTTTTGTCAGTGTGTTTTTATTTCACTTAACCCTTTGTGGAAATGGGTAAGGAGTACTATGTACCCCTATTCTCCTGGGAGGAGGGGTGGCATCTTATGAACCCCCCAGGCATTGTCGCCCCCACCTCCTCCTGGGGCACTAGAGGTGGGGAAGAGCCCCTTGTCCATGGATTGTACAAGCGCTCCCAGAGCCCCGCCCCTCATACCATGGACCATGCGGGCTGGTATAGCTCAGGGTGTGATGCCCCACGCGGCTGGGCCTCCACATTCTGGCTATCCCAGGCTGCATGGGGGACAAGGGATTAAAAAGGCTTGGGATCCCATGTCATTTTTTTTATGTACCACACTCAGACATATAAAAAAAAATGAATACATTTATATACATTTAAAAACATTGACTGTCATTTTACTGCATTCAAATTGTGCCTTTTTTTCCCTCTAAATTTAGCATGCGATTTCCTCAAAAACTATAAGGTCTTTTTGAAAGAAATGTTTCCTCTTGTTCCTCTTTTGCTCTTAACACACTCTGCAAATTTGGTGTTTCTACCCCGTTCAGGAGCTTTGCTATTAACCGCGAAAGTGTATATATGATGGCACTCGTAATTCCGACTCGTAAGCCAGAATTACGGGTCAAATGTGGATGAAATTATGGATGCATTCGGAATCTCTATCCATGATTGCCGCTGATCGCGGATGCCAATTCCGATTCTGTAATTGCTCAAATCGCGATGAGGAACACTGAAGAGAAGATGCAAATTATCTCCTTGGAGATAACTCAGGAGAAAAATGCAATTGCATATGGGCCCTAAAAAAAAAAAAAAAAGGAAAAACTCTCCACGGAGAAAAGTTAGAAGAAAAGGCATATTTGCGTGAGACTATTAAGTGCTGAAGTAAAATATGGCTCCTTATAGTTCTTATGAAAAAAAAATGAAATGAATAAAGATAATTTTCTTGCAAATTAAAAATAATTTTAGTCAAACCAACAAAAAAAAAACACAAAAAAACACACCATAAGTAGCACCATGAAAATAGAAAAGCAATTATTTTAATGAAGAATGAAAACTGTTGAACACATATTAATATCGTGGCAACAACAGTTGTGAATCTAATTTAAATTTTAAAAAAGTGCCCCAACCGCCTAAATTACCACGCAAAAAAAGTTTCAATAAATATTTTCATAAAGTCACTATTTTTGTTCTGATTTCAGCCAATACAAAATACAGGGTTTTTTTTGCTGTGGAAAAATACGCTGCGTAATTGGGCTTTTAATCTTAAAAATATATCCATTGGCATTAAAATTGCTAGTTAAGACTACTTAATTCTGAGGCATTGTCCTGTAAGTCGCTCCTATTATTCTCAAGTTGCTAAATTACGCTGCTGTACACTTTCTAATGTGAAACGCGTAACAGTCGATACTCTTATTCTGGAGCCGCTGACAAATTAAGTGATTTCATGGCTCGGATTAATCAGATAATTATTATTCTGTTTATGAGAGAATAATTGAATTTCAGGGTTAAAGGGAAAAAAAAAATTAAATCCTGCAAAACGCTGTGAAGAGAATTTCTAGGTCACATACTGTTTTCATGTTATTAAGAGCGACACCTTCTGCGTTATCATGGCCGCCTTTCTATGAAATCAAACAATCAATCCTCTTAACTACGGTACAAATTATTAGGCGCAGGAAGGTGTTGGTGTATTGTCTGCACCGCTAAATCAAGTTTACTGCAACGGGATAAGACTTTCATCTTAAAAAAAATAATGTGCTTATACCCAAGTTATTAGCGCTATATATAGATAAATTAGCAGGCACCTGCGAAGAACGCTAATTTGTATATCATTATGTCATTACTGAAATCCTTGCAAATACTTCTGAAGCCATTTAAACTGCTTAAGGGCAAGGAGCTTGACTGCATAGAGATTCCTGGATCGTTTTTATAACTAGTGTTTTGTGAGCTCTACCTGATGAGCATATTTCATTATCAAACCATGGTCTGGATTCATTAACAATAAGGCACTTGAACAGCGCGAGCTGTTCCCACTTGCGGCCGCTAATAAGCTAGCGTGACCTAATGACGTAGCTATGTACGCCTCATGTACTGGTGGCAGCGTAGCGTGTGTAAGTAAGCAACGGCTGATGCTCATAATAGCCGCGCGGTAGTGATGTATCCCTACCACGATACTTCACTAGTGTGGCCAGTACTATGTTAATTAACATAGTAGCTTGCCTAGCGCACACAGGGCCAGATTTACCATAAGGTACTGTAGGCGTGTGATTACAGGTACCTGACAATGGAAAGGCGGCTCACTTCCCATCCCTAGCCCCTCCCTCCTTCACTATGCAGTCCTGATGAGAGTGTAAATGAGAGATTACTCGCCCTGCTCTCCGCATTCCACTGACCATATTTCCCTTCTGTCGGGGGCAGCTACTTAATACTGAGGATAACTCTTGCTACCTAATACCAAGGCATACTTGTAGCTGCCTATGACAGGCAAGGGAAGTAAGGGAGGAGTGACAGCTGGGTCAGCCAGCACCCTTGCAGTGCATATCGACAGGGATTTGTAGGTTCATAGAGGGCGGAGTCTAGGGTGCTAGGACATCTGTGCCTATAGGCTCCTGTGATGTAAATCCGGGCCTGCTTGCATGGAGGGCGGAGTCTAGGGTGCCAGGACGTCTGTGCCTATAGGCTCCTGTGATGTAAATCCGGGCCTGCATGCATGGAGGGCGGAGTCTAGGGTGCCAGGACATCTGTGCCTATAGGCTCCTGTGATGTAAATCCGGGTCTGTATGCATGGAGGGCGGAGTCTAGGGTGCCAGGACATCTGTGCCCATAGGCTCCTGCAGTGTAAATCCGGGCCTGCATGCATGGAGGGCGGAGTCTAGGGTGCTAGGACATCTGTGCCTATAGGCTCCTGTGATGTAAATCCGGGTCTGTATGCATGGAGGGCGGAGTCTAGGGTGCTGGAACATCTGTGCCTATAGGCTCCTGTGATGTAAATCTGGGCCTGCATGCATGGAGGGCGGAGTCTAGGGTGCCAGGACATCTGTGCCTATAGGCTCCTGTGATGTAAATCCGGGCCTGCATGCATTGAGGGCGGAGTCTAGGGTGCCAGGACATCTGTGCCTATAGGCTCCTGTGAGGTAAATCCGGGCTTGAATGCAAGGAGGGCGGAGTCTACAGTGCCAGGACATCTGTGCCTATAGGCTCCTGTGATGTAAATCCGGGCCTGCATGCATGGAGGGCGGAGTCTAGGGTGCCAGGACATCTGTGCCTATAGGCTCCTGTGATGTAAATCTGGGCCTGTGCCTAGCTGCTGTTCAAGTGCATTACTGTCAGTGAATCAAGGCCATGTGTTTTTCTGTCCAACTGACCAACCATTTCATCATCTGTCCGTTACTTCCTCTATCTGACTAACATCCACCCATTCATTCATGTATCTAATGACCCAGCAATGAAGTTATCCAACAAAATAGCACTGCACACGGCAGTCTGCCCATCTGCATTGTTTTATTGGTCAGCTTGCCCAGCCAATCATTTCTCATAAGCTGCATCCACATGATTTGTTGTCCATAGCAACCATGCTTAATCGTTAGGGCAACACTGTGGTGAATGAGTGCTTCGCAGAAGTAATTTGGGTATAGTGGAGTTGAGAAGAGGAGAAAGGAACGTGATGGAAAAGGGTACCTGAGCGGGAAAGATGACCCCGCCCCATCAGGCTTACATTGTAAGGAGTGGGGGGACACAGCATATATTAGGTGCGGGAGGGAGGAAGGAGAGCACAGGATACAGTAGGAGAGGAAAAGGATTGTGCCCCTCGGGAGTACTGGGCATGTATGGCTTAGGTTACATGGCCGTTTTTTTAACCTTTTAACTGCCCCTCCTGAGTTAGCTCATTTTAGAAAAGTCGGGGAAGGGCTGCTGCAGCTGCTATACTCGGGATGCTGCCCCAAGCCTAATGCAGAGTGCCACAGGGAGTGCTTGATACTTACCCCATCCGAATGCAGGATCCAGTCTCCCGTTCCACCACAGAGCAGTGCTGTACCACATCATCCTCCGGGTCACGTGTCATATCATAGGATCAGGACCTAGAGGATTATTTCATTGTTACAGCAGCTCTAATTATCTAAGCACAAAACACTGAAGTATCTTCTCCAACTAACATGCCACCAATAGCAGGTGACACACGGGGTACAATACGATGCAGAAGGTTTCCAAGAGAGTTGCCAAACTCCTCTGATCATTCCTGGCCACAGACTAGTGGCCCAGGGCGCGAGTGCACCATAGCTCCGGTGACCCATGCAACTGTGGCAGGGCCCAGAGACTAAGGAGGCCCACATCTCTCCTCCAACCCAAATAGCAGAACAGTTCAGTGGGCAAAGTCTCATACTCCCCCTGCCACCCATGTGAGGGTTGTAGGGGGGTTACAAGGCCACGTACAGAATCTATACTGGCCACAAGACTGAGGGGGGGAGGGCCAACTTACTAAGAAGTGGGGGATATTTATACTGGTCACACTTACTAATAGTGGGGCAGGGCTGGATGTTTATACTGGCCACACTTCACTATTCAGGACAGTATTCTGGAGGTGTTGGACCGCCTTTACAATGCAGAAGGGTAAAAGGTTGTTCTATGGGAGGGGAGATGGGGGGGGAGGAGCTACACTGGCCACACTTGTTTGTAGTGTGGGTGGAGGAGGGATAGATATACTGTCCACGGTTGTTGCCGGGGAGGAGGGGCCATATGGAGTCACAGTTGCTATGTTGGAGGTGGAGTTATGTTGGCCACACTAACTACTAGGGTTGCAAGAATGGTGGCAGCAATTGTAATATAATAAGGGGGGATTGGTCACCACACTTGTTGGGGGTGGAGGGTGTTTTAAGACAACCATTGTTGTGTCTTCTGTCTGCATTTGCTAGGGGGTAAATGGGGAGGTGTTAGGGTGGTTACCATGGGAAAGCAGAAGAAGGGTAAAAGCTCTTTGAACTTCTCTCCAAATGTTAAAGGTGTTTACATAAGACTGAGGTGAAACAAATGGCCAAATTGCGAGTCAAATGTGAGATCATAAATTCAAACGTGAGATCATAAATCTAGCCAGCAACACGTGATGAGGCATAAACAAACTTGAAGGCATAGGTACTGAGGGCCTGTTTAAAGATGAAACAATTTTGAAGGAGTAGGTATTGAGGGCCTGTTTAAAGATGGAGGAAAATATGAAAGGACAAAGAAGAGATCTGTACTTAATAACAGCAGCCCGAGAGAAGTCTTGTAGCCATTTATAGAAGGGACTGGGAGAGGATGGCTCCTCAATGGAATTACAAGCTGTTTGGCATTTAAACGAAACTTCGAAACGTCATAGCAACACCAATCAAATGATTGCAATTTTCTGCTGATGGCGGATACGGTGTCCTCACCAGGTACAAACCCTGCTGATGAGATAAACAGCCTTCATTATCCCGTGTTCTCGTTAAGGAAAATATAGGTTCACCGCCACTCACTGTCTTCAATAATTCCCAAGAATGATGTTTAATAAGAGCTGAGATTTCACAGCCCTGAGCTGAACATTAATTTAGAGCAAGATGTAAATTCTGCTCACAGTCAAGCAAACAGGAAGGAAAAATAACACTCAGCGACAGTTGGACTTTCTCCAGGCATAAAGAGAGTCACTACGATTTCTTGTGGATATTTCAGCCTCTCGGAAGAGCGGGGCAGTAGAATACAGTCACTGAGGTCAAGGAAAAGCAAGAAATGCTGCTCGCTATGATCCCTCTGAAATACAACACAAATACAGAGAGCCCTGATCAGCTTCATGGCATGCTAGGACTTCTGGTTTACCATGAGCTCGCTGGGCAATCTGTAACGTAATGGCTTGCTAAGCAGGACCTTCCTGATTGGCAGACAGGCCACACAGGCTGCATTTAGGTTCTGGAAAACTATCAATGAAGGTTCTGAGACATCAGACTGCCAACCTTAAGTCGTGATAGTATTGTAAAAATGTGCAGTGCTGTTTTTGGAATTTGCTTTCAACTAACAAAAGGTTTGACCTCAAAGAACTTATTATGATGATATTGTTTAATTGGGCACTAATATGTAGTGTACATCAAGTGTTGATACATAATATTATTGCTTTAAACTACATAAGTAAATAACTTACTTTAAACCAAAGTAAATATCCGCAACACCAGCAATATAAATAGGCCAAGTGTGCTAGGGCTCAAGACTAAATGGCACACTATAAGAATAAAAAGAAAGCCCACATAGCAATCACCACTTTTTTCTTTTTCTTCTTATAGTTTGCTAAGTAACTTACTTTAATAATTAATGATGGCACAGTGTCATTATGGATAGCACTGCTAAGGTACCCATCCTGGGCCAGGACACTATATACATGGACAAGGGGGAAAGAAATGCCCAAAGTATGATAAAACTGAGTTAACACCATTTAAAAGGGAAAAAAATGAGGAGGCTTACCTCAATGAAAACACAATCAAATGATGAATGATTTTGCTATGCACTAGCATAGCATATCGTGAGACTGTGCCCACTTTCTCAGGCCAAATAAAAGTGCCTAAAATGTGCTGTGAGCCAAGAATTGAACGCCGCAGGCCACGATCTTACAGAGGGAACACTGGTGGTCTCAAGCATGGAGGAACTTCGACATGGGACCTGATAGACTTCCAGGGGCTGGAAGAAGCCCCAGGGGAGTAAAACTTTGAGTAAATGCCTGAGAATCTCCTTCCCTTCATTAGTACTGATCAGGTTACTCTGCGGGAGTGAAAAAAACATTTTCTAGAAGCGAGAATACAATGCCACCCCCTGATGCCAATGTGGGAGAAAATGGTATCAGGTCTGTTGGGGATGATGGGGGAGAGGTTGTCAGCAGTACCCCCCGGCTAACTTTGCTGGGCAACCCATTGTAACTAGAATTGTCCCTGATGAGCTTCCGTATTTGTCACTGAGGCTCAGTACTGACAGCAGATGCCCAGAAAACGTTAGCATATCAGATGCAGTCAGACTACATGGAAACAAATGCTTTGTTCAGTTACTAATATGAGCAGGTAAACATCTCTCTGAGCTCAAGCAGTGCAATAAACATTTATATTCTGGGCCACCAGCCTGAAACAGAGCTGAACTTTGGAAAGTTATTGAAATTTAATAACAGGGCAACATTCCAAGCAAGTAAGACTTCACTATTACAGCATCAATGTGAAAGCTGAGATTCAAACTACCAGAAAAGCCCGATTATGTGTATGTCTTAAAGTATTCACAACACTCGATTGAGGCAATTATCCAATGTGTTCAGGAAAACGTCACCAGCTACCAGCTAGGTGACAGTCTGCAGCCATCTTCTACTGATATTGTTCCATAAACAACATCAGAAACATTTGATAACGTTCAAGAAAATTATTGCTGTATGTTGGAATAAAAATATGGTCCCTTTCAGTGATGAGCAAAAATGCTGATTTCTTTTTTTTTTTTTTTTTGCATAAATTTTCGCTAAAATAATGTTAAAATGCCATGTAAAATAATTTTGTAATATGTTTGTGATCTTTTGCATTTTTCACAGATCTTCACACTAAAATAAATGACATTTTTCTTGTTTTTGCAGTAAAAAATAATGATTTATTGCAGTTATAATAAAGGAATTTTTTGGTGGCAAATTTTTGCCATATTGCGAAGATACGTTTTCTCAAAAGTGAAAATGCCATTTTCAATGTGAAAATAACTTTAAAGGACAACTTCAGCGAAAAAAGTAGGAAGTTAAAATCAGACAGCACCGACAGGTTTTGGGGCAGTCAATCTCCTCATTGGGGATTCTTGGGGTTTTCTTTGTTTTGAACAGCATTTCCTGAACAGCAGCTGCAAAGTCTGACTGACAAAATAGTGTGCAAGTGATTAGGGAAGACGGCTGGTATCTTACTATTTTGGCAGTTAAACTGCTGTTCAGGAAATGCTGTTGAAAACACAGAAAACCCTGAGAATCCCCCATGAGGAGATGGACTGCCCCAAAATCTGTCAGTTCTGTCAGATTTTAACTGCCTACTTTTGTTGGTGACACTTTTTTGCAAGCAACACCGTTTGTTTTAAGTGGACTCCTTTGTCCTGTTTTGAAATACGATTCATCAGTCTTCAGCAGTTTTGGGCAGTTTATTATTGGGAAGTCTGATTGGACAATGTTAGCAAATTTCCATGTGACGGGGGTGGGTCAGGAGCAGTGGTGGACCAATGGCGCATCGCCATTGGGCAGTTCAGCCCTTACGGTCCAATCAATAATCACTAGGCTTCAAATTGTGTTTGTAATTTATGGCGGGAATTAGAGGCTTAAAGAGACTCTGAAGTCTCAAAAAAACCCAGTTTTTATTTGAGATTGCTGTTAAGTATTAATTTGCCACCTAACACGCAGCATACCCGCGGCTGAATACTCACTTTAAGCCCCTAAGATCCTCCGGGGAAGATTAGTGCGGCATTTCCATGTAGAGGGGCAGAGCTTTGGATTGTTGCTCTGCCTCTACTCATGTCCATCTGCGCTGATCTCCGCCTCTCCCCGCCCCTGTCAGTCTTCCTTCACTGAGATGGGCGGGGGAGAGGCGGCAATCAGTGCAGATGGACGCGAATGGTGGCAGCGCAACAGTCAAAGCTCTGCCTCCTTAGGGCAGCAAAATCCAGACCAAGAAAGCTGTGGATTTTTGCCCAGGGATTTCGGGGGGTTATAGTGAGTATTCAGCCGCGGGGGTGCAGCGTTTTAGGTGGCACATTAATACTTAACAGCAATCTGAAATAAAAAGTGTTGTTTATTTTTTGAGACTTCAGAGTCTCTTTATTATACCCTTCCGGGCCCCCAACAAACACAAACATCTCAGGGGCTCCTGCAGCAAACCAGATATCACTTACCCACAGCCACGTTCCACGCCTTACGTTTCATATGCGTGATCCCGGGTCGATATGGCCATTTGGTTGGGTTCATATCATCACTTTACATTGGGTGCTACTCACTGGCAGGGCAACATACACTGGGTGCTGCTGGAGGGGAGGAGCATCATGTATACACACAAAGCAAATGATATCATATTCTTTTCTATTTCGTATGATCAGAGTTTCCTGTAGCTTGGAGTTTCGACATTACAGAAAACTGGAAAATGTTATTCATGACCAGTATAATTGCTGTAAATACAATTTACAAGCTGAACGATGGCTGCAGAAGGAATTCCAATTGGCTTCAGCACTCACTTTTCCAGGGCCTGATTAAGCAAAGACAAATAAATACAAATGCAAACGGCAAAGCGGAATTTAGCGTCATTTTCTCAAAAACATTAAAAAAAAATGTTTTAATTCCTCTTAATTCAATATTCCTGTATTCAAGGGGTTTTATTTGTGGGAAGATCTTACAAAGTATTGGTAGATGTGAATCAAACTGAATTTTTAGAGTACATAGAAAGAATCCTTTATACTGTATGTGTCTTGATTCCAATGAGTGGGGAGGGGCTAAAGAGCTGAATCATTTTTTGTTGACCACTTAAAGCGGAATATAACCCTGCATTTCAACTTTGCTCTAAAACATTATTTACAGCATATTATATGCTACCAGCATTTTTTTTTACTAGACCAGCATTGGAAGGGTTACACACAGAGCTTTAAAGTTCCATGGAGAGAAATGCAGATGCATCCGAAGTTTAGATAGATACATTTAAGTAAACACAATGTAACAAGTGGTGAATTTGACACACTCTCTCTGACTGTGCAGGAGCTCCCGGACACAGAGAAAGAGTGAGTCACATTCCACACTTGTTACATTGTGTTTACTTAAATGTATATATCTAAACTTCGGATGCGTCTGCATTTCTCTCCGCAGAACTTTAAAGCTCTGTGTGTAACCCTTCCAATGCTGGTCTAGTAAAGAAAATGCTTGTTGCATATAATATGCTGTACATAATGTTTTAGAGCAAAGTTGAAATGCTGGGTTATATTCCGCTTTAATGAATTTGGATGTACCTTGTATTCCCAGTTCAGTGCTGCTGTAGGTTCCTGGATGTGTGAGACTTGTCCAGCATGGAAATCCACCATGCGATTATCCGCAGTGCTCTGATTGGTCATGTAAACTTTTGTTCACAGAGCCAATCAGATTGTCTGTGCTGTGAGTGATTGCTTCTACAGTCAATAGCTGAAATCATTCATGAAAAGTAAAAAAAAAAGAAAGTTGAGTCATTTTGTGATGCGTCGCTAGGGCAACAGTTTGGGGACCCAGCGCTGTATAGATGGATTGCTATGCTGTTGCCTAGCATTGTATCAGCACTGGGCACCCTAAACTGTGCGCCCCGGAGATCGCATCCAAACACTACAGACGCAGAGTCTGGCAATAAGGGTACGCTGTCCAACTAGTGATAAAATATAGCATGCATGGTGTCATTTTAACTGGGATGAGTCAAATAATATATTTTGAGGTGTTTTATAATGGTGGCACTTGTCATGTGATAATTAACCTGCCTGGCGGTATGATTACTTCCAGATTTTATTGTCTAGAAGCGGTGTAATTTTTCACAAGCTTTTAGACCCTAAAATCATACTGCTAGATAGATCTGTGGCAGCCCTGCACATTACACACCTTCCATGGATCCAACTCGGGATTACCACTCTGAGCTACACATTTCCATCCCGAGCCTGACTTGGAGTTACCACCAAGGGGGTTCAGGGTGAAAAATAAAAAAAGTCTGTCCTGCTTTTATGCCTATTTTCCCCTGTAAAATGCATATCAAATTTAACAATTATTAGGGAAAAAATATTACCGAAGAGTTTAGCTTGTCCCAAGACTTGTGATGACACAAGTAACACAAAAAATTGTCACTGTATCAATAATAACATGGCTGAAATGCCAACATTTTCAGGAACCTTAAAGAGAACCTGAACTGAAAATGAAGAGTCTAAATAAGCCTAAACACATCATACTTACCTCCAGTGTAGTCTACTCATCAATCTCTTTCTCATCTCCTGTGTCTTGTTTGTCCACTGTGACCGATGGAATTCTATGTCCTCCATTTTGAAAATGGCCATTACAGCTTCCTGGTCAGAAGACTGTTAAACTGTAATATCACCCACTTGAGCCATAGGGAAACATGAACATTACCTTGCACATTCAGTTGTAACTGACAGCAACTGGTATATTTCAGTTCTGACAAAATATTGTCAGAACTAGAAGGGGTCACTGTAAGAAGAAAATGGTGAGCCTCTGAGAGGAACTGATGGTGAGGTTAGTATGTAATATTCATTTGCAGCTACATCATGTGTTTATTTTAAATAATTTTACTCACTTCAGGTTCCCTTTAAGGGATAAAAACCCCGGAACCTGAAGTGGTTAGTCAGTTATAATTCCATGTCTACTTTAGTCAAATCCAACGTGAAGGTGATATTTACAGTACTGAAAGCCGCTCCCTGATGCCTAAAGACAGGACATTTTGGAAGTCCAAACAGTTTACACTTAAAGCAAACCTGAACTGAAAAATTAAAAGTCAAAATAAACATACACCTGCCATACTTACCTCCCGTGTATCTACTCATCAATTTCTTTCTCCTCTCCTGTGTCCTGTGTGTCTACTGTAATCAATGGAATTCTCTGTCCTCCTTTTTAAAAATGGTCATTACCCCATAACAGCTTCCTGGGCAGAAAGCTGGTAAACTGTAATATCGCTATGTGAGTTAGACTCCCTCTCAAAAGATGCACCTACTGTCTCCACCCCACCCTTTAGATTGTAAGCCTCCGGCAGGGCCCTCCTCCCTAATGTATCCAGCTTGATTATGCAATCTTACTCACAACCACCCCTCTTGTAGACTCGAACAGTCTCTATCTTGACCTATGACATTGTATTGTTATCAAATTATTTGCATGATCTTGTTTTGTTGTGAGTTTCCGTATGTTCTACCTGTATGTTATCCCATTTATCTATTGTGCAGTGCTGCGTAATATGTTGGTGCTTTATAAATACAATAAATAATAATAATAATGAGCCATAGGGAAACATGGACATTACCTTGCACACCAGTTTGTCCTTTCAGTTGTAACTTACAGCAAATGATTTATTTCAGTGTTGACAAAATCTTGTCAGAACTGGAATGGATCATTAATAGAAGAACATTGTGAGCTGACTGCAAGGTAAGTATTTAATATTTATTTGCAAGTACATCATGTGCGTTCAGGTTCAGTTTAAGGATAGATGACAAATGGCTCTTGAAAACTAAAAGTTTTGTTTTGAATTTATTTGTGTGAGCATAAGGATGGCGTCACTCATAGTAATGAGTGAATACAACTATTTCACCTTCACCAAATTCACGTAAAGTTTCATAAAGGTGAGAATTAAAGCAAAACAATGTTTTTGGGTTTTTTTTCTTGCAAATATGAAGAATTTTGTAAAAATGCAGTGAAATCAATGGGATGAGGACATTTATATTTTTATTAAATAAAAAAAAAAATCAAGAAAATTCTCCCCAAAAATTATATTACGTAAAAAGGACCTACACTTGACAATCGCAGAAATATGAGGATTTTTTTGTGTGTGTGCGGTGAAAACAATTGTGCTGATTCTTTTCAATGCACCTTATGTCACACCTAGTCACACGTCGATGCAAACACGACAAATGGAGAGTCTCACATTTTCAGCAGGCGGTAGATCTCGATGACATTCCGAGGACCGGGCAGGATGAGTAGCTAGGTTACAGATACTATTTGTATACAAATTACTTTTCACCCCTTTGGTATAAATTCTACAAGCGGTCCGCTATGCAGAGACCGGCTCGCCACAAACAAAAGTCTTTTTTCCTCCTTTTTGTTTTGCATGATTGCCAGGAAATCCACAGCAATGAGGAGAAGTCATCTTGCCGGCGATATCCTGGAACGAGTACTTCTCCGGCAAGGCGGGAACAATGTCCCTCTCCGGGGTGTACATTGCTGTAATCACATGCCTGGGCGACGTTGTACGAGAACAATGCTTTCACCGCAACAACCTTTGCTGAGTGATTAGAACGCAGCAATGATCACCTGGAGTGTCTTATTGTAGTGACATAAAATGGAGCCTTGTTGTTAAAAAGTTTCTCAGAAAATGTCGAACTCTTTTTCTTGTGAGTCACTGTCCTTTTTTTTCCCGTTTGTCTTTTTTTTTCCCTGTGTCTTTCTTTCCTTTACATTTATCTCCTCTGTGCTGCTCCATTTGGATCTCATTCTGTAAGTGATATTTTGAAGAAAAATACTTGAATTTATAACATTTTACATGACATGTCGATTCATTAAAAAACATTTTGTATAGTGTTATACTGTAGTTCCAGTTCCGACTTTTTTTTTTTTTTTGCTTTTCGTGGAATATTGTATCATATAGAACACACAAATAAAAAAAAAAGTTTAAAATATTAATCATTAAAAAAATAAAAAATAAATAAAACCTGTTGCACCGACTTATACGACCTCACAGGGGCATAACTAGAAATCACTGGGCCCCCTGCAAAACTTTGGATGCGGCCCCCTCCCCCCGCTTTCTGCACAGATAAACTGAGAACCAGAATCATTAAATTGGCTAGTACACACTTTAATATGTTATCCCCATGCAGATAAAAACAGACAGCAGTGAAGCACTGCACACATTTTCTCTATCAGTTACATTAGCTTCTGTGATAAAACCTGCATGTTTTCACTCAAACAGACACGCATACAGAAAACTGAAAGACGAGTGTGCTCTTAGCCTCAGCTTATTGCACTCACTCTATCCACCTCTGATGGAGCAGAACTGGCTCTGCAGACTCTTAGTCACTACAGTACAGAGCACTTCGAGAAGGGTAGAAAGGCTGGAGGTAGAACAGCGCTGTACACAAGACCCTGCTAAACACAGTGAATAGAGATTGTCTACACATTTTTGTCTGCTAAACGTTGTATGATTCCTTATCAGTGGCTGAGCAGCTGCAGAGATTAGAACAACTGTGCAGAGAGCAGAACGTTTTTTTTTCTCTCCATGCCCTTAGTTGTCAGTCTGTCAGGACAGGGAGAAGAAACTTTTCTTCCCTTGGGGCCTCCTGAAGCTTCTGGGCCCCCCTGTGGCTGCATTCCTTGCAGGGCCTATTGTTACGCCCATACGACCTCATGTCCTCCCCCTAAGTGACCCACATCTCACTCCTAGTCAGTTTTATGCTGGCTACACACAATACCTTTTTTCGTTCGATAGATAATTCCCATTATGTGTGATATTCCTTCCCATCTATTCTGCGCTCGATTTTGAATAGAAGTGAATGGAAAAAGAAAAACAAGTGGAAGATTAAAGAATCGAGCGCAGAATCGAGCAGAAAAAACGATCGGGTGGAAAATCGAGCGGAAAAACGTATCGTGTGTACCCAGCATTAAATGCTACTCCTTTAAAGGGTACCTGAACTGACATATGACATAATAAACCTAAGAGAAAAGAAAAACAGCACTGGTTGCAGCCAAAGCACTCTGACCCCTTATCTTCTATGCAGTGTGGTATTTCCCGGGGAACTTGGCGCTAGTAGCAAGCACAATGCTGCAATATCCAAGCAAGACCAGCCCACATGATTCATAAAGCTGAGGGGCTTTTACAAAGGGAGACAAATTGTTTTCTGAACTAGTGAGGGCTTTCCAGAACTCCTTACGAGTTAATTGAGCTCTCTGATACCGGGGCAGTGGAAGTAAATATAAGTATCTCTGTTTGTGCAGTAAATTTGAAACAACAAAAAAAAAGTCAGACACTCACCTATGGAAAGAGAAGGCTCTGGCCCTCTGAGTTCTATTGAAGCTTTCTATTCCTCCCTTGGTGTCCTTGTTTCAGCGGTGTAACCCCCATTCAGAGCCGCTTCTTAGGCAGTGCGGCCGGGGCGACCGCCCTGGACGCAGACCAGCAAGTAGAAGATGGGGGACGCAGGCAGAATGACATAACCGCTAGGGAGCTGGTGATGTGCGGTGCAGCAAGATGGAAGAAGAAAGAAGATTACCAGCAAGATCACCTTCCTAAACTCCTCCTCGGTTGCCTGTGTCAGACGTCAGGTCATCATCACGTCACCACCGGGTGATGACACCTGATGTCCTGTAGCGGTACTGCAGGCTGTCACCTCCGCGTGATGACACCTGATGTCCTGTAGCGGTACTGCAGGCTGTCACCTCCGTGTGATGACACCTGATGTCCTGTAGCGGTACTGCAGACTGTCACCTCCGCGTGATGATACCTGATGTCCTGTAGCGGTACTGCAGGCTGTCACCTCCGCGTGATGACACCTGATGTCCTGTAGCGGTATTGCAGGCTGTCACCTCCGCGTGATGACACCTGATGTCCTGTAGCGGTACTGCAGACTGTCACCTCCGCGTGATGACACCTGATGTCCTGTAGTGGTACTGCAGGCTGTCACCACCGCGTGATGACACCTGATGTCCTGTAGCGGTACAGCAGGCTGTCACCACCGCGTGATGACACCTGATGCCCTGTAGTGGTACTGCAGACTGTCACCTCCGCGTGATGACACCTGATGTCCTGTAGTGGTACTGCAGGCTGTCACCACCGCGTGATGACACCTGATGTCCTGTAGTGGTACTGCAGGCTGTCACCACCGCATGATGACACCTAGTGCCCTGTAGTGGTACTGCAGGCTGTCACCACCGCATGATGACACCTGATGTCCTGTAGCGGTACTGCAGGCTGTCACCACCGCGTGATGACACCTGATGCCCTGTAGCGGTACTGCAGGCTGTCACCACCGCGTGATGACACCTGGTGTCCTGTAGCCGTACTGCAGGCTGTCACCACCGCATGATGACATCTGGTGTCCTGTAGCGGTACTGCAGGCTGTCACCAACGCGTGATGACACCTGATGTCCTGTAGCGGTACTGCAGGCTGTTACCACCGCGTGATGACACCTGATGTCCTGTAGCGGTACTGCAGGCTGTCATCACCGTGTGATGACACCTGATGTCCTGTAGCGGTACTGCAGGCTGTCACCACTGCGGGATGACACCTGGTGTCCTGTAGTGGTACTGCAGGCTGTCACCACCGCGTGATGACACCTGGTGTCCTGTAGTGGTACTGCAGGCTGTCACCACCGCATGATGACACCTGATGTCCTGTAGCGGTACTGCAGGCTGTCACCACCGCGTGATGACACCTGATGTCCTGTAGCGGTACTGCAGGCTGTCACCACCGCGTGATGACACCTGGTGTCCTGTAGTGGTACTGCAGGCTGTCACCTCCGCGTGATGACACCTGATGTCCTGTAGCGGTACTGCAGGCAGTCACCACCGTGTGATGACACCTGGTGTCCAGTAGTGGTACTGCAGGCTGTCATCACCGCGTGATGACACCTGATGTCCTGTAGCGGTACTGCAGGCAGTCACCACCGTGTGATGACACCTGGTGTCCTGTAGTGGTACTGCAGGCTGTCACCACCGCGTGATAACACCTGAGGGCTTTGGAAGGACTTGTGTCCCCAGTGTTCCCAGAGACGCTCAGAGACACCCGTCTTCAGAAGCCGTCTGAGAGGTCCCTGGAGGAGGAAGAGTCTAATGGGGATTGAGCATTGGAGTGAGGACACCATGAGAGGACAAGGGAGGCTCTATGAGGCCCAGAGTGTTCCCTCTCTATAGGTAAGTATCTGACTTTAAGTAAAAGAAGAACACCAAACCCATACTAATATGCTTATTGGTTCCTTGTCTAGCATCCCCACCCAGAAAAAGCCTTAGATTGGGACATTAGAATATAACTACATCTGACTATGTACTCTATAAGGGACAGACAAAAGAGGTCAGGGCCATAGAAATACAGCTTAATAAATACATAGTAATAATAAAAAAAGATGAACATAAACATTTAGTTATATGATGTATTTTGTTTAAAGAGAATCTGTATTGTTAAAATCGCACAAAAGTAAACATACCAGTGCGTTAGGGGACATCTCCTATTACCCTCTGTCACAATTTCGCTGCTCCTCGCCGCATTAAAAGTGGTTAAAAACAGTTTTAAAAAGTTTGTTTATAAACAAACAAAATGGCCACCAAAACAGGAAGTAGGTTGATGTACAGTATGTCCACACATAGAAAATACATCCATACACAAGCAGGCTGTATACAGCCTTCCTTTTGAATCTCAAGAGATCATTTGTGTGTTTCTTTCCCCCTGCAGTTCTCATGCACTGAAGTTTCAGGCTGCTTGTTTCTTCCTGCAAACAGCTTTGCCCTTGTCTGTAATTCTTCAGTATGTGAAAGCCCAGCCAGCTCAGAGGACGATTTATCTAGCTTGTAAAAGATAAGAGAGAAGAGAGAAGCTGCTCTAATCTAAATAACACACAGGCAGTGTGCATAGAGGGGCCTGAAAAGGGGAATTCATAGCAGAACCACAACACTGAAGAATTTGGCAGCCTTCCAGACACAGGCCGACAAGTCTGACAGGGGAAAGATACATTGATTTATTACAGAGACTGTGATAGTAGAAAGTGCTGCAGTAAGCCAGAGGAACTTGTAGGTAGAAAATAGGATTACATTTTTGTTACGGAGTCTCTTTAATCTTTGAATGCTTCTTTCATAAATTCTACCATGAAATACGGCTATAAACAGTATTCAATTTTCACCTTTGCTCCTAAATTTTCTCCTAGGAGATAATTTTTACCTCTTGTTTAAATCTCTCTGCAACTAAAAGACTACCCAACGTTGGTGAAAAAGTACTGCCAAAGTATTTCCCTGCTTTCTGGTAGCTTGAATGGCATTTGATTTATAAGACATGAAAATATCACCTAGGAGAAAACTTAAAGAGAACCTGAACTGAGTAAAATTATTTAAAATAAACACATGAGGTAACTTCAAATGAACATTACATAGTTACCTTGCCATCAGTTCCTCTCAGAAGCTCACCATTTTCTTCTGACAATGATCCCTTCCAGTTCTGACAATATTTTGTCAGAACAGCGATATATACCAGTTGCTGTCAGTTATAGATCAGCTGCTGTCAGTTACAACTGAATGTGCAAGGGAATGTCCATGTTTCCCTATGGCTCAAGTGGCTGATATTACAGTGTAACAGCGTGCTGACCCGGATGCTGTTATGGGGTGATGGCCATTTTCAAAATTGAGGACAGAGAATTCCATCAATCATAGTGGATAAATGGGACGCAGGAGAGGAGAAAGAGATTGAGGAGCAAATTGATTATCTAAATGGGAGGTAAGTATGACCTGTGTATGTTTATTTTCACTTTTTATTTTCACGTCAGGTTCTCTTTAAGGACAAAAGTCAATTGGACCCCTAACCACCCCCCCCCCCCTTCTTTTCCCAGGAGAAGTGGGTGGCTCATTGGCTGACCAACTATCTCTCCTATATGGCTTCTTCATGTGAGCGCTGTAACCATGGAGAGAGGACACTGGGGGAGTGGCGGAAGAGTGACATCAGCGCTGGAACGCATAGAGGGTGAGCGACCTCTCATAGGTTCTGCTCGTCCGCTGCAGAGGGAGGGAGCTGCCGCCACAAAGAATGGAGGGAGAGAGCCCCTATTGGCCCTGAGGCACGCCCCTTACCTTGCCTCATCTATCCTGAAGTGAAGATAAAACAAACATTTATATACTTACCTCAGTAGTGGAATGGCTCTTGATAATCCAGAAACTTCCTAGATCCTCCTGCAGCCTATCGTTCTAGTGCCGGGTCCCTCTACACCACCTGTGAGCTTGGCCATCAATGAGTAAGATCCTCTCATTCATGGTGAAGGAAGCTGCTCGTGGAGGGTTTTTCCTCTGTACATTTACCCCCCCCCCCCCTCCCATGACACTCGTGCATGCCTAGTGCACGGGTCCCCAGTGATATACTGGTCCATAGCCACACTCATGGCCAGAAGAAACCTGACTTACTTGCTGAGCTGAATAGGTATACAGAGACCCTGCACTGGAACTTCCTACTACTTAGGTAAGTATCAAACATTCGTGTTTTCTTTTTCATGTCAGGATTGCATTAACTCTATTACTCTTGTAGTAATAAATCAACAAATTTGTTTCTCTAGTTATCTCCGGAGACATTTAAATAGCAAAAGTCAACAACTGGCTTAAAGGGATACTGTAGAGGGGTTGGGGGAAAATGAGTTGAACTTACCCGGGGCTTCTAATGGTCCCCCGCAGACATCCTGTGTTGGCGCAGCCACTCCCCGATGCTCCGGCCCCGCCTCCGGTTTACTTCTGGAATTTCAGACTTTGCACCTGCATTGCCGTGTCCTCGCTCCCGCTGATGTCACCAGGAGTGTACTGCGCAGACACAGACCATACTGGGCCTGCGCAGTACGCTCCTGGTGCCATCAGCAGGAGCGAGGACACTGCAATGCAGGCACAGTGGTTTTCAGTCTTTAAAGTCTGAAATTCCAGAAGTGAACCGGAGGCGGGGCCGGAGCATCGGTGAGTGGCTGCGCCAACATAGGATGTCTGCAGGGGACCATCAGAAGCCCCGGGTAAGTTCAACTCATTTTCCCCCGACCCTTCTACAGTATCCCTTTAAGAGTGTTTCAATCTCCTTCAGCTGATAACTTTTGATATTTTATTTAGTTATTTTTTATTTAAAACGATAATTTACAAATGTTGTTCCCTTGAATGCTTCATCTAATGAAAGTTTATGGATTTTCCCAATTAAATATTTTACTTTCCCTTTAAAAATGAGTGTAGAGGTGTAAGCCGGAGCGTACAGTGCCACCGTGCTGCAAATAAAACACAATAAATCCTAAGCAGTGATGCAGGCTTCATTCTCAGGCTCGGTATTGAGAGCCGAGGTGACAGTTCACGACCGGTCCGGTAGACAGCAGCTGCAGTAATGAATTTAATACCGTGTGTCTTTGCTCTTGTGGAATCCTAAGAAGACAAAAAAGCCTTGACTCTCAGGAGCTGGATGGAATACTCAGATGGTCTTATGTTACCAGCACAATGCGTCAATCTGTCCACAACAGAGGCCAACCAATCTGGTCACCACACCTAGGAGAGGTGACATTTCTCACCAGGCACAGCCCTCTGGACAGAAGGAGAAAACCATAATTAGGACCCTTGGTGAGGCATGAATAGATAGCACTGTGGGAAAATCCTGCCTCGCCTAGTGGTCTGCCTCTGATCATATAGTCCTAATGAGATGGACTGTGACTAATGCCGGGTTTTCATTTCCCAGAGCTCTCATTTTCCGAGACAATCAGGGTGTCTTGTAAACGGCAGAGTCCGGCATTTGGTAAAACACACACACACGGACATCAGATCTAGATATGGCGTATTCAGGAGGAGCGCGGCCGCCAGCTGTTCATGGTTTTAAACGCTGTTGCACTTTGCAACGAGACTCCTGTTTCTGGCAACGTGAGAATGTATTCCTTCCTCCCTGTTTGTATCGGACAGATAGAGTTTTGCCTTCAGGAAAGAGAAGGAACTTACATGTGATCCCTTCCCCTTGTCCGAAATAGAATACCCATAATGCACTCATTTTAGGGCGCTGGGCGGAGCTATGCAAATCATCCCATACGCCTGTGTGAGACGGAAAATGCAGCAACAGATGCTGTTTTGTAGCACATTCATAGCATTTAAATAGTTATTTTAGTTGCAACACTAATGTATACAAGTCCATTAACAACTCAATAACACTAAATATGAATGTTTATTTAAAGAACCACTCCAAGGAGAAAAATAAGCAGTTAAAATCTGACAGAACTAGACCATTTCTTCATGGGGGATTCTCAAGGTTTTCTTTGATTTTAACAGCATTTCCTGTACGTACGGCAGTTGCTAAGTCTAACTGACAAAATAGCGTGCAAGTGAGTAGGGAGGCTGCCTGGTATCTTACTGTTTTTGTCAGTTAAACTGCCATTCAGGAAGTGCTTCTGAAAACAAAAAAAACCACGAGAATCCCCCATGAGAAGATGGACTGGTCTAAAACCTGTCAGTTCTGCCAGATTTAACTGCTTATTTTTTCACTGGAGTGCGCCTTTAACCACTTCAGAACCACAGGCTTACCCCCCCCCCCCCCCAGTAACCAGACAATTTTGGGCTTTGAGCCATACCACGCAGCACACAAATGGAACCCCCCCCCCCCCCATTTCTGCCCACCAACAGTTTGGTTTCGCCATCCAACAGTCCTCTAGCGGCGATCACCTCTGGTAGACTGATGGCGGAGCGGAGCTCCAAGGACCACTGTCGAGAAAATCTTAAAATTTAAAATATATATAAACACATACAAATAATAAGTATGTTTCTTCCAGAGTAAAATGAGCCATAAATTACTTTTCTCCTATGTTGCTGTCACTTACAGTAGGTAGTAGAAATCTGACATTACCGACGGGTTTTGGACTAGTCCATCTCCTCATAGGGGATTCTCAGTGTGGCCTTTATTCTTTATGAAGACATTCGTTGAAAAATATTTATACAAAGATGCTGACCAGCCCTGCTCACTGCACATGTTTTTGGCAGTTGGGCGGAGCAACTGCCATTCACTAGGTACTTTTGTAAAATAAAGAAATCCCTGAGAACCCCCCCCATGGGGAGATGGGCTAGTCCAAAACCTGTCAGTTCTGTCAGATTTCTATTACTTACTGTAAGTGACAGCAGCACAGGAGAAAACTAATGCATGGCTCATTTTACTCTGAGAGAAATGCACTTCTTATCTGTATATAGCTTAGTATGGATACAGAGGTGCCAAAAGGATACAAGTATCTAAAAAGTGTAAAACATGAGCAGGAGGCAGTGATGGACTTACCTCCTCCAAGCAGACACAACAATTGGCAATGTGTTTGTCAAATAGAACAAGTTTATTTACATACTCTGGGGGACAATGCAACACGTTTCAAAGGTTTGATCCCACTTCATCAGGTAACAACAAAAGAGTAATAGCAGATGTGGTCAGTAGAAGAGCCAGGCACCGCTGACAAAACAGAGGTGCCTGGCTCTTCTACTGGGTTAGTGGTAGGCATCGGTTTCTGGGGGTTAAGTTTAAAGGGGCACTACAGCGAAAAACTGTAAAATTTTAAATATGTGCAAACATATACAAATAAGAAGTATGTTTTTTTCCAGAGTAAAATGAGCCATACATTACTTTTCTCCTGTATTGCTGTCACTTACAGTAGGCAGTAGAAATCTGACAGAAGTGAAAGGTTTTGGACTAGTCCATCTCTTCATAGGGGATTCTCAGCAATGCTTTTATTCTTTATAAAGATATTCCCTAAAAAGGATTTAAACAATGATGCTGGCCAGCTTCCCTGCTCTCTACATAGGTTTTTGGCCGTTGGACAGAGCCACTGCCATTCACTAAGTGTTTTTGAAAATAAATATATCCCTGAGAATCCCTTATGAAGAGATGGACTAGTCCAAAACTTGTCACTTCTGTCAGATTTCTACTGCCTACTGTAAGTGGCAGCAACATAGGAGAAAAGTAATTTATGGCTCATTTTACTCTGGAAAAAATGTACTTCTTATTTGTATATGTTTGCACATATTTTAAATGTTACAGTTTTTTGCTGTAGTGCCCCTTTAAGTTGTGTATCGGTGTGTGGGGATGTCAGTTAGTGTTAGGCATTGGTGTGTGTGGGGGGGTCAGTCAGTTCGGGTTTGGTATCGGTATGGGGGATGACAGTTAGTATAAGGCCTCGGTGTGTGAGGGGGGTCAGTTCAGGTTAGCATTAATCGGTGGGGGAATGGTTAGGGTTAGCCATTGGTAAGGAAGGCAGGACTTGTGTGTGAATAGGGTTAGGCTCAGCTATAGTACAATATTTCAATTTACCAATACTTTTTTTTTTTACTATTGTAATTACCCAGAAAATCTGCTCTTCTTATTTTCCAGCCACATAAAAGTTGCTGCTCATTCCAGCCTGTTGACTGACTCCCAAGGTATCACTGCTTAGCCCCTCCCTTCTGATGACTCATGCTGTCTTCTCTCCTGTGAGTTCAGATACCTGACAGCATGAGTCATCAGAAGGGAGAGAAGGAGGTGATCACATGAAAAGGTTGAGCTGCAGACTGAACTACTAAAGGAAGTCGACTTGAATTGCAATATTTATGTGGCTAAATAAGACCGAAGAAAATATTTCCCAGGTAAGCTCTCAGTTTCAGAATATGAGTGGACACGTATGCATGGATACACCTGAACTGAGAGAGATATGGAGGCTGCCATATTTGTCTCCTCATAATATGGCCGCCACTTCAGGTGTCCTTTAAGTGAGGAGAAAGATAAGACTTATTAAAATAAAAACTAAGTCCGTTTAACATACTGTTACCATGGCTACTAGAGGCGTGTTTAATTTGGTTGTATAAATAGCACCTCAAGCACACTTTAAATCACCTAACAACCATTGAAGGCCAATGATATTTCAGAAGTGTAAATGTGGAATGTTATTCCGATGCCGTACATTAGTGTTCCCCTTTATCACCTTCCTGGCTGCAGCGATCCCTCAGCGCTGGATTCTTCCTTACACAGCAATATTTTACTTTCTTTATTTTCTCCTCTGACCAAATCAGGCGTGCAGCTGGAATCAATTGCAGCCATGGAACACACCAGTAAACAATAGTCTCCCACTCCCTGTTGGCCTTGTTGATTATGAATTGCACTTCTGTGGTCAGGACAAACTGCTCTTCCATGTCATCAAGTGATCGGGGTGCTGTAAAAAGGCAGCAATCAGGGCTGCCCTGCACCGCTCCGATACGTTTCACAAAACAATACTGCTCCTCTGTTCCCAATCCTCTCAGAAAACTCTCACTTTGCCAAGATGCTGCAGTCACTACGGTGATGTGGGAATAGGATGTATTTCAAGGGCTTAAAGCAACACTCCAGAATAGCCGTGAGAGAGCACAGTTTTACGAGAAGCCAGATTGTACCTACTCGGCCAATCCTATCCACTGAGAAGGCCGTCACAGAGAGGGTTCATTCTGCATGACTTCCTCTTGGTGCTGCGCTGCATGCTCCCTGACACTTCCTGTTTTATAGAGGAAGTCCCGTCTGTGAAGCAGGAAGTGTCAGGAGGATGGAGTGTAGTGTGGAGTGTCACAGCAAGATGATGTCATCCTGATAAATGAACCCTGTTTGTGGTGGTCCCCTCCTTGGACACAAGGTCCTCCTTGGGACCTCGGTAAACTCTGCGCTCACATCCTTATTATTATTTTTTATTAGCGCCAACATCTTCTGTACTGTACACAGAACAAAACAGATAGTGAGGAGCATAGATACATGAGCAATTCAATACTCCGTACAACCAGGACATCCAGAAATACAAATACAATTATAGTTGATGTGTGGTTAGACTTGAGACATTTCCAATAGGAATCACTAGGAGGAGGCCCCTGCCCTGGTTATCTTACAATATAGAGGGTAGTGGGGTGGAAACAATAGGGAAGGAGACAAAGAGGTTAGCAGAAGAGGCAGTGAACCTCAAAGGCTACCTATAGCAAATTATAGGCTTGTTTGAACAGGTGTGTTTTGAGAGAACGTTTGAAAGTTTCCAGGCTCGTAGCATGACGGACAGGCTGTGGGAGAGAGTTCCAAAGGAGAGATGATGCTTGTGAGAAATCCTGGATGTGTGAATAATAGAGGTGACCAAGCAATCCTTACTCCAGAATTGGCTAGCTATTCCTAGTGATATCAGTCATTTATCTATGAATGTTTTTGTGTTGCTTGCTTATGATAGGCTTTGAAATATTGCCAGTAATAGTTTTGCTTTACTTGAAACACTAAAAGGGGTTGAACCAGAAAACGTATGTCATTCATTTTTAATTTTCCTTATTTTTATACAGATCTGGCAGCAGAGAGGGTGTGTCCAGATCTAGTTCCTCTGGGCAGTGCCGCCCCCCACACCGCGGACTTGATCGTCAATCTTGTATCTCATGCTGCTAATTGGATTGCTCAACTTGATGTCTGTAAATGCTAAGTATGTTGTATGTATTGCACGTCCATAATCCCGCCCCCCTCCGCTTGCCGCTATAGTTTCACATTTGATTCACTGCACACAGCATGCAGGGGAGCTGTGCTGTGTGTGGGCTTGTGATAATTGAGGTTGTAAGGGCCACAGGGGGCACTGGATGGGGGGGGGGGGTGCTGTGTGCTAGTCGCAGCACCAGTAATCAAACAATATTAAAAGTATTGGGGGAGGGGACCAGGTCCGGGGTACTTTAAGGCCTTTTTCCCCTATATAAGTGTCTGTCAGTAATAACTGAATGGACAACTGATGAGCAAGGTAATATCCATGTTTCCCTATGGCTCAAGGGCGTGATATCACTGGTTGACCCAGAAGCAGTTATGGACTCATCACCATTTTTAAATTGGAATAGTGAGAATTCCATTGCTCACATTGGACAAACAGGACACAGGAGAGGAGAAAGAGATTGATAAGCAGACTTTGCAGTAGGTAAGTACGGCAAGTGTATGTTTATTTTTACCTTTGTTTTCTAGTTCAGGTTTGCTTGAAATATTATATCTTTGTAATTCTGAGGAAAAAAGAAAATGATTTCTTTTTCCAATTCTAGGCTTTCTAACAAACTGATGACTTTCCAGTTTTTCTTGGATTTTTGTGAGTCATAATCAGCGAAATAAAATTAAGTTTAAACACAAATTGACCACAGAAATAAAAAATAAAAAAGACCAGCCATATGATCTTTGTTCATCGTCATCAGTTTTGTAAAGAAAAAAGGAATGGAATCACCCATAAAAGGGGGTCATTAACTAGCTAGTAAGTCAATAAGCCAGGTTATGGGGAGTATAAAAGTGACTGGCAGTAATTCATTGGAGCGCCGAAGATAGGCAAGACATCCCGGCATCGCTCTTTTCACCGGGCTGCCATCAGGAAGCAGATTTTTGCTCTTACAGACGGAGCCGGTGGTTTTCGCGTGCTGAGCAAACAGTCAAGTGTTCTTAATAAGAATTGTAGTTTTCTCAACATCTGTCGGGGAAAAAGGGAACGACCCAAGAACAATTTAGAATGAGATTGGTTTTGTTAAATGCATTTAAATTCGAAGATTAGTGATTGTTCTATCTTTTTCAATTAGCATTTACTTGCGGAAAGGAGCCAGTCCCGTCAGAGTAATTGCTCCATATCCCAGCTTGATAAAAAGTTAGCTGGCATTGTGCGCTTCGTGCGCTGGTTGGGGTGGAGGGATGGGACTACAGAAGCAATTGTGCATGGCATTGTTAAGGGCCCGGGGGTGGGAGCAGGGCCCGAGCTGTGACCATAGACACCCAATTGTATTACGGTTGTTAGTGCAGATTTGTAAGCTACTGTCTTCCATTTCCTTGCTCTACTTTCGACGTGTTTGTTGCAGTTTACGTTCGGTTCGGCACACTTTTTGCGCTGCATGTCAACAGTTTTTGTTTTTGTTTTCTGGATGTCTCTGTCCATGGGGAACAGCAATGCCAACCTTGCAGCTTTTGGAATACCAGGATGTATCACTGGACTGGTTATGGAGGAAGAATAACTTTTGCAACTTATACCTCTCAAGGACAAGGTTTTGCCTTTTAAAAGTTACCAATTGCAAAAGTTTTAATGTTCCTTAAATGCTAATCATAGGTTTATTGGTGAGATCTATCAGCCAATCAGTGCATTGCCTAGGGTCAGTTGTTAGTGGACCTATTAACATATTGATTTTAGAAAATGTGTTATTTCAGGAAACTTTCACTACAGCTCTTTTCTGAGTAGCTGAACATTGGCAGCATGTCATGCGCAGTCAACTGGAAATTAGACATCAAGGTTACTCAAGTAATCCATATGCCCTGATGTGCACTGCCCTGCTTAACTTCTCCAGACTTTGACCTCAACAGCCTAGCCTAACTCTAACATTTCCCCAGCCCTATGCCTATCCTCACCAGCCTAGCCTAACTGTCACATCCCAGCCTACCATATGCCTATCCTCAACAGCCTAGCCTAACTCTAACATCTTCCCCTACCTAGGCCTATCCTCACCAGCCTAGCCTAACTTTCACATCTCCCCCTACACTATGCCTATTCTCACCAGCCTAGCCTAACTCTAACATCTCCCCCTACCCTATGCCTATCCTCACCAGCCTATTCTAACTCTCACAACTCCCCCTACCTAGGCCTATTCTTACCAGCCTAGCCTAACTCTCAAATCTCCCCCTACCATATGCCTATTCTCACCAGCCTATTCTAACTCTCACAACTCCCCCTACCTAGGCCTATTCTTACCAGCCTAGCCTAACTATAATATCTCCCTCTACCCTATGCCTATCCTCACCAGCCTATTCTAACTCTCACAACTCCCCCTACCTAGGCCTATTCTTACCAGCCTAGCCTAACTCTCAAATCTCCCCCTACCCTATCCCTTTCCTCACCATTCTAGCCTAACTTTCACATCTCCCCTACCTATGCCTATCCTCACCAGCCAAGCCTAACTCTCACACCTCCCCCTACCTAGGCCTATTCTCACCAGCCTAACCTAACTCTCACATCTCCCCCTACCATATGACTATGCTCAACAGCCTAGCCCAACGCTAACATCTCCCCCTACCCTATGCCTATCCTCACCAGCCTAGCCTAACTTTCACATCTCCCCCTACCCTATGCCTATCCTCACCAGCCTAGCCTAACTCTCACATCTCCCCCTACCCTATGCCTATCCTCACCAGCCTAGCCTATCTCTCACATCTCCCCCTACCATATGCCTATCCTCAACAGCCTAGCCCAACTCTAACATCTCCCCCTACCCTATGCCTATCCTCACCAGCCAAGCCTAACTCTCACATCTCCCCCTACCCTATGCCTATCCTCACCAGCCTAGCCTAACTCTCACATCTCCCCCTACCTTATGCCTATCCTCACCAGCCTAGCCAAACTCTCACATCTCCCCCTACCATACGCCTATCCTCAACAGCCTAGCCCAACTCTAACATCTCCCCCAACCCTATGCCTATCATCACCAGCTAAGCCTAACTCTCAAATCTCCCCCTACCCTATGCCTATCCTCAACAGCCTAGCCTAATTCTCACATCTCCCACTACCCTATGCATATCCTCACCAGCCTATTCTAACTCTCAGATCTCCCCCAACCCTATGCCTATCCTCAACAGCCTATTCTAACGCTCAGATCTCCCCCTACTCTATGCCTATCTTCACCAGCCTAGCCCAACTCTCACATCTCCCCCTACCCCATGCCTATCCTCACCAGCCTACCCTAATTCTCACATCTCCCACTACCCTATGCCTATCCTCACCAGCCTAGCCTAACTTTCACATCTCTCCCTACCCTATGCCTATCCTCACCAGCCTAGCCTAACTCTCACATCTCGCCCTACCCTATGCCTATCCTCACCAGCCTAGCCTAATTCTCACATCACCCCTACCCTATGCCTATCCTCACCAGCCTAGCCTAACTCTCACATCTCCCCCTACCCTATGCCTATCCTCACCAGCCTAGCCTAATTCTCACATCCCCCCCTACCCTATGCCTATCCTCACCAGCCTAGCCTAACTCTCACATCTCCCCCTACCCTATGCCTATCCTCACCAGCCTAGCCCAACTCTCACATCTCCCCCTACCCTATGCCTATCCTCACCAGCCTAGCCCAACTCTCACATTTCCCCCTACCCTATGACTATCCTCACCAGCCTATTCCAATTCTCGCAGCGCCCCCTACCTATGCCTATCCTCACCCTATCCTCACCAGCCTATCCTAACTTTAACATTTTCCCCAACCCTATGCCTATCCTAAAGTTCCTCACATTCTTTGTTTAATACTAACTATAAGTGCCACCCAGCCTGTTCTAACCTTTACTTTGTGTCTAACATTAACACTTTGCCTACCAAAACCCTAAGGCTCGGTTCACATTAGGCTGTTTTCAGCCTACGTTCCGCTCCAATGAGCGGAACGCAGCAGCCGCAGCAATGCTTTCCCCACGGGAAAGTTCACATTACTACGTTCCACTACGTTCTGTTCCCTGCGTTCCGCTCATCGGAGGGGACGTTCCCGACATGTCAGGACCTTACATTCCCGCTCTGGTAACGGAGTGGAATGCAAGCGTATGGGCGGATGCGCCGTAATGTGAACCACCCTAAGACAAACTTGGACCTTTCAATCTATGCAAAGAGGAGAGGAAATAAAAACTACAGGTAATCCCAATAATTACTAACAACTAGCTAATTTCAAAAAAGTATCAAATAGCATTTATTGGTCAAATGTATTCATTTAAAAAAAACTTTAAAAGCCGTATGGGATGTCCACCCCGCCACACAGACACGTCACACTGTCACCACACCTGCATAACCTATAGCACTGGCCAATGCAAATTAGTCCTAATATATGTCAAAGGGTAGAGTTCGCACGAAATCTTCACACTCATACAGTGCAACATTGAGACAGTGCAGAAGAAACCGGACCGTAATAACAGTTCACCATATAGAGTCAGCAAGCAAGATTGCAGGTACAAGAGTTCCAGCAGGCAACATGGATTAACACATCAGCAGACAGACATGCAAGGGTGAAAGTTCCAGCGGGCAGCGTAAATAAGCATGTAGCGGTAGCAACATCCAAATGGAAAAGCAAGCATGAATGGAGATCTCACCATACCAAGGACTTCATAGGTTTCCTTGGACCTTTCACTTATAGGAAATGTAAAGTGAAAAATAAAGTCCCCAATTTAACTTTCCTTCTGGCCCCGTGCGGTCATACTGCCCTGGTCCCGGCATAAGCTGTGCTCCTCTGAAAGCTGCATGTAGGGCCCCTGGCCTTGTGTTTCCTCATTCTCTGGCCCCGTGCGGTCATACTGCTCTGATCCCGGCATAATCTGTGCTCCTCTGAAAGCTGCATGTAGGGCCCCTGGCCTTGTGTGTCCTCATTCTCTGGCCCCGTGCGGTCATACTGCTCTGATCCCGGCATAATCTGTGCTCCTCTGAAAGCTGCATGTAGGGCCCCTGGCCTTGTGTGTCCTCATTCTCTGGCCCCGTGCGGTCATACTGCTCTGATCCCGGCATAATCTGTGCTCCTCTGAAAGCTGCATGTAGGGCCCCTGGCCTTGTGTGTCCTCATTCTCTGGCCCCGTGCGGTCATACTGCCCTGATCCCGGCATAAGTTGTGCTCCTCTGAAAGCTGCATGTTTGGCCCCTGGCCTTGTGTGTCCTCGTTCTCTGAGTGTGTGTGGTAGTACAGCAGAGGACTTTCTCCACAGGATGTGCTGTAGTGGGGCCCATATTGCAAACAAAATGCAGTGTGGCCCTTAGTTAGTTGGATATGACATGCCATCATTACTAGAAAGTGAGCTATTTTTTTTTTATAAAATTACTTTATCCTGGTTTTGGCGTGTGTGTGTGTTTGTTTTTCGGGTTATTCCATTATACTCTTCCCCATGGGGCACAGGAGGAGGAAGGGCTTCCTTGTTAAACAAGATTTCTAGATTCCACTGTAGGGATGTTCATTCGGATTTTGCGGAATTGAAATTTCCGAATTTCCGATCAGAAATCTGAATTTCCGATCGGATAACGGAACTCGGAAATCAGATTTCTGCAGAAATACTGCATTACTGCAATTCAGTAATTTTTTACCCAATCACAGAACTCGAAATCAATGGGCCAAACAGAGAATGCAAAAAAAAACTCAAAAGTATTTGGCCAATCAGAGAATGCAAAAAAAAAAATGTAAAAAAAGAAAAAAAACCTACTCGTAAATCGGAAACTGATTGGAAATCGGATTTCTGTAGAAATACTGCATGACCACAACGCAGTAATTTTAGGCCAATCACAGAACTCGGAAGCATTGAACCCACAAGAGAAGGTAGAGTCAGCTCGGAAGTATTTGGCCAATCAGAGAATGCAAAAAAATGACCCAAAAAACCCCACTACTCAGAAATCAGAAATCCGAACTCAGAAATTGGAAACCAATTGGAAAATATGTGAAATCGGTAATCGGCATTGGCGGAAATAAGAATTTCTGCCGAATCGATAATGGACATTTCCGACCATCCCTATTCCACTGTCCGCATTGTACAATCGCACACATCAGAGGCCACCATAAAACTGTCAATAATTCTTTTTTCAGGGCATTTTCGACAATACTGAACGCTGTCTGCTCTAGGTGACTGTCATCACCACAAATGTTTCTGGTTAGAAAACCAGATTCATGGTGAAACTGGATGATTTGCTTAAGGTTATTTTTTTTTTGCTGGATTGGATGCAAAAAGTTTGCTGTGTGGGGAATATTTTGGGGGGAGTTGCCTATTTCCTGTTCTACACCCAGTGGAGTGTCACCATGTGTCAGTGCACAGGAATCATAGCATACAGAGCCTGCCCCTAGCAACCAATAGGAATTCAACATCCTCAACACAAAAACGTATGGGCAGGAAAAAATACATTTTGGCCCAGATCACAGTAAGTGAGTATTACATAATAAGTCATTATAGTTACATAGTTATTTGGGTTGAAACAAAAACATACATTACCATACAAATGAGAATGAAAATATTCATGAAAAAATAGTGGCTTATGTTGTTGTTGCAAAATCCATTGTGGGTGTGTCTTAAAAGTTTTTCAGGGGGCTGCATCTTCTGAAGTTACGCCCCTAAATGAGGCCTTACTTGACCCTAACATTAACCTAAACCCCCATGCTAGCTCCACCCCCAGTCCTCCCCTACGGACGCTAGCTGTAACAGCTAACCGGAATGTGATTTGCTGAAACAACGTTTGCTTTGATTGCAGCTCTACAGCCAGATAAACAATGGCATAAAAAGCTGCTTCCATTATTTCCTGATTCCATTTGAATAGATAATAGGCTTTTATTTGCTCTCGACTTGCGTCTAACAACAAGGCTTTCTACCACTCAACTTCTCCCAAGCTTTTTTTCCCCTCCTTAATTTTCCCTTTCGAGCTGCAGGGTGGTCCTTCATAAAAAGGCCGCTATTTTTTTCATGTACAAATTCCCTGACAGTTTTCTGACATTATTTATGCACTAAGGTTTCCACTGAAGAAATTTAAAAAGTAAATCTCAAAGCAAAATAAGCCTCCTGCTTGGCTGGAGAGTCTTCAGGTGTCTGCGAGAGACTTGGAGGCTCAGGGCAGGCGCTGCCGGCAAAAAGCCTTGGCGGGGTCTTGTGGCGACTGCCTGCGGGGACTGGAGCATCTGAGGGTTTTATGATGAGTACGATGAGCGCAAACGGAACTTCATTAAGTCTTCAGACATCAGGCTTTTTAAAAGTTCTGGTGAGACTGAAAGAGCAACTTCAAGGAACAAATATAAATGTATTGCTACGGGAAACCTGCTGAACCAGGAGACATTGTGGCCATAGGTGGAACTGTAGGGTGGGCAGCTCCTACAATCGCAGGGGGGGTCAAGGCTGGGCGGGGCGAAGCAGTTAATATGGGCGACTATAAGCGGTAATTAAGGTGCCAGAGACACCTCATAAAATAGAGGGGCCAGGGGCCATCTGCTATACTAACTGCAGCTACATATAACACGTGCAAAGTGCCCGCTATATGTAGCTAGGGTGTGTATTCTATTTTATCAGGCTCCCGCAGCACCCAAATGACCGCATATAGCTGATATATTTACAGCTATTTACTTTGGTTCCTATGTTTCTATTTGTAGCCACACTTTATTTAGGGTTGGGTATCATTTTTAGGGGGGTAGTTAGGATTAGACATAGGTTTACAGGTTCTTTAGAGTTATTGCATAGGCTATGAGGGGCTGTTAGGGTTAGGCATAGTTTGAGGAGTTGGTTACAGTTAGGCATCAGTTGGTTAGTTGGTTGGTTAGGGTTAGGCTTTAGTTGGTTGGTTGGTAATGGTTACGCATGGGTTGAGGAATTGTTAGGGTTAGCCATCAGTTGGTTGGTTGGTTATGGTAATTCATGGGTTGAGGGATTGGTTAGGGTTCGGCATAAGTTGGTTGGTTGGTTATGGTTAGGCATAATTTGGTTGGTTATGACTACGCATGGGTTGAGGAATTGGTTTTGGTTAGGCATCAGTTGGTTGGTTGGTTGGTTAGGGTTAGGCATAAGTTGGTTGGTTATGGCTACACATGGGTTGAGGAATTGGTTAGGCTAGGCATCGGGAGGATTCAAGTGAGAATGGGCTTGGGTTAAGGGACAGTAACATATTGGTAACAATTACTGATATTTTCACTAAGATAATTACATACTATACTACTATTAGTAGAATATCAGTAATTTCACTGACATTCTACTAGTGGCAATTTTTGGCCCAAATGAACACAGCGCAGGCATGTGCCATACCCGTGTGCTAATGCATCAACTTTAATGAGGTAGAATGTTCAAATAGGCGCAGTACAGGAGGGGTGCAGTGCAGGAGGGGTGCAGTACAGGAGGGGTGCAGTGCAGGAGGGGCGCAGTGCAGGAGGGGCGCAGTGCAGGAGGGGCGCAGTGCAGGAGGGGTGCAGTGCAGGAGGGGCACAGTGCAGGAGGGGCGCAGTGCAGGAGGGGTGCAGTGCAGGAGGGGTGCAGTGCAGGAGGGGCGGAGTGCAGGAAGGGCGCAGTGCAGGAGGAGCGCAGTGCAGGAGGAGCGCAGTGCAGGAGGGGTGCAGTGCAGGAGAGGCGCAGTGCCGGAGGGGCGCAGTGCAGGAGGGTTGCAGTGAAGGAGGGGCGCAGTGCAGGAGTCCTCTGGACCATGCAGAGGCTTCCCTTATTGAGGTAAGTATCTAACTTTGTTATTTTTAACTGTTACAGGTACTCTTGAATTTCATCATTCCTTTGGACATGCTTGACTGCATGAAATGAATAATTTCCTTCTTCATTAGACATCAGCTGTAATACATCCCGTCTGGTGAGAGGAGGATGGATCCGTCTCGGAAAGGGTTAATGTAATGTATATGAGAATGTTGTGTCCCAGTATCGGGAATATTTGTAGAACACGCTGTTTGCTTGGAAAACGAAAGGTCTTTGAGAAATGTAATCCATTCAATATGCACAGATTATCCCAAGACACCTATTTGCTTATATAAATTGGATTTTTTATTTCTTCCTTTGCGCCTTGAAGGTATTGACCAAACGCACTGTCCACGGCCAAATCACTGCTGAATACAAATAAAGAATTTAGAGGCCCGACTCCGAACTGTCCGCCATGCTTGCTGCCCGCCCCTCTCCTCTGTCAACACGCTGCGAAATGTCATTTACTAATGCGGGACGTGCCAGACAAAGGAAATCACGCTTTGTTTTGGACATCGCTGGTAAAGAGGAACGCCAGGCGAAACTTTCCAGCCGTTTTCATTATAACGTGAAAAGTTAGAATAGGATCATCCAAATTATGGTGTCACTACTGGTGGTCCAAGAAGTGGCCCTTAGTGTTTCTGTGACAGTATCTACAGCACTACGGGACAGTGGACACCCCACAAACCTGTGAACCCAGCCATGTGTATCTTTCTCATGTTAGCCAAGAAGCTCCATCAAATGACAACTTTCCACCACCGTACACATGGCCCCTCCCCACCACCGTACACATGACTCCTCCCCACCACCGTACACATGACTCCTCCCCACCACCATACACATGACTCCTCCTACCACCATACAGATGACCCCTCCTTACCACCATACACATGACCCCTCCCCACCACCGTACACATGACGCCTCCCACCACCATACACATGACTCCTCCCCACCACCGGACACATGACTCCTGTATGGTCCAGAGGCTGTTTCGGATCCTCATCAGTGCATGCTTTGCATATTCAGCAGTGATGCATCATGGGAGACATCATATGCTCACTCCAATCTGAATTATCACACATACCTAAGCAGTGCTGTCACCATGCATGGACCAAATCTGTCCAGGAAGCCTAAAGCCTTTTTACACACCTTCAACTTCGATTGGCCAATCACTGGCCAATTTTACCATCTCCATGTAGTACGAGTGTTTACCTAAACAATCTGTCCATGGTATTTAACCTCTTCCGCAGGGGCGCCTTTACCGGCTGGCACTACAAGCGGGTGCCTGAGGCGGCATGAAGGGAGAGAGGCGCCGGGCGCGCTGCTGCGGAGGATGGGTTAGACTGCATGTGGCTGATCGCCGCTATTAAAATCAGCTGTTTGTCGGCGGTGATAGGGGGTTTATTTACACAACGTGGTGCTTTGCCGCTTATATGCATGCCCCCCCGCCCAGGCCCAGCCAATAGAGTTGCTGGAAAGTCTCAGGGATAGTCCCGCCCACTTCACCTCCTCCAAATCGCCTTGACCACCCACCGCCCCTCTCTCTAGCAGCAGCCACAGTTTGTTTACTGCGTGTGTGTGTGCGACGCCGCCTCTAACTCCGCCCCCCGCCTGAAGGCAGTGTGACTCTCCTGGCTGGCGCCGCATGCCTGAGGGGACAGGGAGATTGCACGTCTACTGTGTCTGTGCCCCCTGCTGAGCCTCCCCTTGGCCGGCCTTGCATGTGTTCTGCTCTCTCTCTCCGCCTTCCCCTCCCGGACCCCCCAAACAAGTGGCTGCATTAGGAGTGCTGTGCTGAGGCAGCCTAAGGTAAGCCCATGCCCATAGTAGGCTAAAGTTGTGATCACTTCTTGCTGCTGCAGCTGCATTAATAAAAAAAAAAAGTGCAGCTGAACTCTTACACAGGACAGAAGGAAAACGTGGAGAAATGCACCCTGTATGTATTTAGATTTAGCCTGTTTCATTCCCCCTCGTTTATTACTAATCGCAAGTTGTAATTTGATCCTCCCTGTGTCACCTGACTGCCATGCCATGGCAGATAAGCTCATTAGAAAGCACAGGATGTTAACAATATGTATGCTTCCAGTTCCATGAAAGCAGGAAGTAGAAACAGTGATGATTTATTTTAAGATTTGTATCAGTTGTAACAAAGAAATGTTTTTGTTTAAAGTGTACCAGAGACGAGCAGCGTCTTTGGTACAATACTTACCGTAGGCTTCCTTAAACACGTTAGGGCTGCTCGTCCCTTGCCATTTCACTGGGTGACTCCAGTCACCCGTAATTGTCCCCGAAAGCCTGGCCGAGTTGTGCTCAGTCAGTCAGACATGTGCGACCCTTCCAGGTGCGCTTCTGTCCCTGGGCGTGATCTGTGCTTGCGCAGTACAGGGACGGGAGCGCACGTGGCCGAGTCACACATGCGCGATGGAGTGCAGCCAGCCTTTCGTGGAAAACTGCAGGTGACAGGAGTCACCCAGTGAGATGGCGAGGGACGAGCAGCCCTAACGGGGCTTAAAGGAGTTATCCGGCCAAAAAAAATAAAATAAACGCTACTTACCCGGGGCTTCCTCCAGCCCCAAGCTCCCAGCACGTCCGTCGCCGCAGCTCTGCCCCCAGCTGCAGCTCCATCCCTGGCGATGACGTCAGGCCGACCTCCAGGTCACCGCCACGTGAACCAAAGCGGACTGCGCAGGCGCAGTCCGCTCCAGCCCACGAGGCGGTGATTGACAGCGACGCTTGCGCAGGCAAACGGCTGCGGGCAGAGCTGCGGCGAGGGACATGCTGGGCGCTTGGGGCTGGAGGAAGCCCCGGGTAAGTAGCGTTTATTTTCTTATTTTTGCCCGGATAACTCCTTTAAGGAATCCCCAGGTAAGTATGGAACTTGGGGGGGGGGGAATAAGGGTTGGCCCGGGGAGAGGGGGTGTTTCATGTGGCTGAGGACGGGGGGAGGGGGGGGCGCCACAGGTTTTCTCGCCTGGAGTGACAAAATGGCTAGATGTCTGCATGAATCCTATGTCTAGCATACATTCCTGTCTGGGAATATTGTTACATTGTGGCAGTTTGCCCTGAGTACCGCGGTACTCAGGGCTTTTTGTGGGAGGGGTTTCAGCACAAAATCAGTCATACAGCGCCCCCTGATGGTCTGTTTGTGAAAAGCATTATATTTCTCATGTAAAAGGGGGTATCAGCTACTGATTGGGATAAAGTTCAATTCTAGGTTGGAGTTTCTCTTTAAGGCTCTTGTGTGAATGGAGCCTTAGTGTACAAGCACAAACAAGGAGAGAAACCTCCAAAATATGATAAAACTAAGTTAAAAACAATACAATGCACAAGGGCTGTGGTGGCTTACCTCAAAAGGCAAATTCAAATGTTTAATGAATTGTATTATGCACTGGCAACTTTTTTTGTGGTCTCTGCCTTCTTCCTCAGGCCAAATCAAGTGCCCAAGATGCTCATATTTTAGGAGCCTCTTTCCTCCTTTTGTGCTCAACACCCCCCCTCACTCCCTCCCCCCCCCCCCCCGGCCTCCTTCCTTGGGAGGGGTTTACCCTTGGGCCCACCATGAGAGCCATAGGGTCCTTTTTTCATCTAAGAGTGCCGCCACCTCCAGCTTGTCTAGATCCCTGACTGGAGGGTTCATAGATCTCAACCTGCCTACAGTGGTTGGTCGCCCCTTTGCAAGGTCCCTCTGTGACTACCCCTTTTTACTTATTATTTTTTCCCTCCATTTCTGTGTGACATACATTTGGGCTCCCGTTGTGTCTGTGCTTTTTTGTGTGACAGTCTCTGCTCACCCTCCACCTTGTCTACTTAGTATACAAGGGTCATTTGGTTTCCTTTAATTTGCTATTGTTTTCCGGTAGATATGCCTCTTTTTAGAAATATCTCAAAGCATTTTATAAGCAATGGAAGTTCAACATTCAAACTTTGAATTGTAATCCCACCTAATAAACCCTAACTGTCCCTGCGTCATCCTGTCCCTGTGTCTGTGCGTTTGCGCTACTGCGCATGTGCCTCAAGGACAGCCATTGGGACAGGAGGACGGGGCCAGGGAGTCGGGTGGGCGTTTGTGCGGCGGATGGAGCAGCGGTGGCGGTAGTTTCACAGAGACCTGGAGCCCATTTTTAAACGGGATTAGGTCAACTAGTAGGTGATATAACTGCGGGGTGGGGATGAGAGGGTTTGTTTTATTTAAAGTGGACCCAGGTTCTCTGCGAATGGAAAGCACAATACCCAAAACCCTGAACATGTATTTTTGAATCCTGCGTTGCCGGAGCGTATCCCGTAAGGCTGCACTTTTCCTGCTTCTGTTTCTGAAGTAAATGTTTGGTTTAACTCCCTCACTTCTACGCGTTTCCAGTATAGTCTGAAATACAACACAATTTACACCCAGCTTGCTGCAGAATTCTCAGTCGAAAATGGACTATAGATTACCTCTGCAGGAAAGCGAGGCGAATTGTGACCTCACCTCGGTCCTCTCGCTGCTGACAGCCCAGAGTCTCCTCCGGCGAACAACAAAGCGAATCAATGCAATCAATGTGAGAAATCGGATAATATTCCCATATTGTCTCGCTTCCCTTCCTGGACAATGCATCTGGTGCCCAGCTGGAGAGAAATGTGACAGCCTTCTGTCCCCTCCTACAAACCGCCCACAGAGTATCGAAAACCTCACGCTGGAAAAATATACATATATAATTATCCCTATATGGGGCTGAAGAGGAAGAGACAGGAGAGAAGGAAATGGATAGTCAGAAATCACGCCATGCCAGAGCAGGTAAACGGTGGAAAAACACAGCCTTTGTTATATTTTTTTTACTCTTTTTTTCCCTCTAACATATAATAAGCAGAATATATTTTTTAGTTCTGTGTAAACATGCTGTCCTGATGGGCAGACAAGGCAGAGGCAGACAAACACCGAGGCTGAATCAACTTCAACAGTCTACAAGTTTAGGAAAGGGAATAACATACAATATCTTAGTGGAGATGCCCACCAAGGGCAGCCCAGAATGTCGTACAGCATCTCAGGGGAATTGTGGTAGAAGCTGTGATCGGATGAAGACGCAGGACATACAGGCAATACTATATAAGCATTGGGGGACATCATAATCTATCAGCCTGCCTTATATAAGGGGGGAGTGGCTCCAGGAGGGAGTGTAGCCTGATTGGCTACAATGTGCCTGCTGACTGTGATGTAGAGGGTCAAAGTTGACCCTAATGATGCACTATGGGGGCAAATTGAACTTCCAGAAAAGTTTGCAGTTCTCTGTGATCGCAAACCCCAGAAGTTTCGCTGGTTCCCGTTCGCCAGCGAACCGTTCGGGTCATCTCTATCAGAGATCGGCCCCACTATCAGTGATCTGTGGCTCACCCCATTCCAGACCTTTCAGCTTTTGACAAAACTTATGTGGCTCCTACAGTTCCTGATTGTTCCTGGTGACTTTTCCTTTAAAGAATACCTGAAGCAAGTAAAATTATTTAATATAGAAACATGATGCTGCAAATGAATATTACACACTTACCTCTCCGTCAGTTCCTTTCAGGAGCTCATCATTTTCTTCCAACACTGATTCCTTCCAGTTCTGACAAGATTTTGTCAGAACTGAAATAAATCAATTGCTGTCAGTTATAGATCAGTTGCTGTCAGTTATAACTGAAAAGACAACTAACGAGCAAGGTAATATCCATGTTTCCCTATGGCTCAAGTGGGCGATATTAAAGTTTATCAGTGTGCTGACCAGGAAGCTGTTATGGGGTAATTGCCATTTTCAAAATGGAGGACGGATAATTCCCCTGATCACAGTGGACAAACAGGACGCAGGAGAGGAGAAAGAGACTGAGTAGTAGACTACATGGAAGGTAAGTATGACCTGTGTATGGTTATTATGACTTTTAATGTTCAGGGTTGCTTTAACAGAATCTTTCTTTTACCACCAATGCCTCCCCTGTTTCAGTCCTATTTGACAATGGGATGCAAAAGTTTGGGCAACCTCGTTATTTGTCCTGATTTTCCTGTATAAATCGTTGGTTGTTATGATAAATATATCATATAGGAGACACACTCAGTGATATTTGAGAAGTTTATTGGATTTACAGAAAGTGTGAAATAATTGTTTAAATACATTTAAGCTGGTGCATACATTTGGGCACTGTTGTCATTTTATTAATTCAAAAACCTTTAGAACTAATTATTGGAACTCAAATTGGCTTGGTAAGCTCAGTGACCCCTGACCTACATACACAGGTGAATCCAATTATGAGGAAGAGTATTTAAGGGGGGCAATTGTAAGTTTCCCTCCTCTTTTAATTTTCTGTGAAGAGTCTCAAAACAACTTTCAAATAACCTGAAGACAAAGATTGGTCACCATCATAGTTTAGGAGAAGGATACAGAAAGCTGTCTCAGAGATTTCAGCTGTCTGTTTCCACAGTTAGGAACATAACCTTAGCTTTAATGAATTGACTGACTCCAGCTTGGACCCTGATACTCTGGTGTTTAAGTACAACAAATGTGTGTCCTCCACCTTTGAGACCATTGCTCCTCTGTGCACCAAATATCTTACTCCACACCATCATGCACAGTGGTTTGATAACTCTATAAAAGAGCTGAAAAGACAAGGCCGAAAACTTAAAAGGCCGTGGCGCAAATCTCAGTCCCCAGAAGACAAACATGCCTTAGGGTCTATTGCCAATACACGCAGATTGGATGCAGAATGGATGCAGAAAAACTGACTCCAATGAATGCCTATGGGAAAATCTGCATCAGAAAAATCGCGTTTAGTGGAAACAGACCCATAGGCTTTCACTGGAGTCAGTTTTTCTGCATCCAGAATATGCATCCAATCTACGTGTAGTGGAAACAGGCCCTTAATCCTCCACTTGAAGAACTACCAAAAGGTAATCACGGGGGAAAAATCATACTTTCTATCACAAGAGATTTAATAAACCAGCCCAACTGTTCCGCACAGTGGAAAAACTCTGCAGCCCGGCATGTCAAAAACTTAATATCAAGTCTTCAAAGGACCTCTGTGACCAATTTGCCCATTTCTTCACAGACAAAGTCTCCGCTATAAGGTCCGCCATCCAACTTACAGCATCTGAGCCTAATATAGAGCCGAAGACCATTAGCAGAGACAACGTAACTAGAGTTGAGCTGAAATTTTCGTAATTTCGCATTACTATAATTACGCATGCGAAATTTGCGATTACGATGCGAAATTAGCGTAGCGAAATTGCCATTAAAATCGTAATTGAAAATACCGTAAGCGTAATTTTCAACGCGAAATTTCGCGTTTCGTTCATGCCGTAATTTCGCATTAAACGCTACCGTAATTTCGCGTTAAACCGTAACGCTCCGTATAATATAAAAAAACCGCCGACTTTAAGGGTTAATAGCAAAGCCCCCTTAAATGCTAAGAGCCTCAAATTTGGAGAATATATTAAGGAGATCAGGAGGAATAAGAGGAAAAAAATTTTTTTCAAAAAGACCTTATAGTTTTTGAGAAAATCGATGTTAAAGTTTCAAAGGAAAAATGTAAACATTTAAAAACCCGCCGACTTTAACGGTTAATAGCAAAGCCTGCTTAAAGTTTAGGAACACAAATTTCCCAGGGTATATTAAGGGGATCAGTGGGAATAAGAGGAAAAATTTTTTTTTCAAAAAGACCTTATAGTTTTTGAGAAAATCGATTTTTAAGTTTCAAGGGCGAAAATGTCTTTTAAATGCGGAAAATGTCAGTTTTTTTTGCACAGGTAACAATAGTGTATTATTTTCATAGATTCCCCCAAGTGGGAAGAGTTTTACTTACTTCGTTCTGAGTGTGGGAAATATAAAAAAAAAACGACGTGGGGTCCCCCCTCCCAGACCTCTTTAACCCCTTGTCCCCCATGCAGGCTGGGATAGCCAGAATGCGGAGCACCGGCCGCGTGGGGCTCCGCACCCTGACTATACCAGCCCGCATGGTCCATGGATTGGGGGGTCTCGGAAGGGGAGGGGCAGCCAAGCTTTCCCCTCCCCCTCCGAGCCCTTGTCCAATCCAAGGACAAGGGGCTCTTCTCCACCTCCGATGGGCGGTGGAGGTGGAGGCCGCGATTTCCTGGGTGGGGGGTTCATGGTGGAATCTGGGAGTCCCCTTTAAAAAGGGGTCCCCCAGATGCCCACCCCCCTCCCAGGAGAAATGAGTATAGAGGTACTTGTAGTACCCCTTACCCATTTCCTTTAAGAGTTAAAAGTAAATAAACACACAAACACATAGAAAAAGTATTTTAATTGAACAAAAAACATAACCACGAAAAAAGTCCTTTAATATTCTTAATTAACCATTAATACTTACCTGTCCCTTTAAATAAATGATCCCACGCAATATCCTCGGAAATGTTCTATCAGTTACAATGTAACAAAGTTATTACAATATAACAACTTTGTTACATTGTAACTACGCCGCACCCGACGTCACTCACCGCCGCCGCCGCCACCGCGTCTGCGCTGCAGGACCCGAGCTCTGAGCTATAGCTCAGAGCTCTCAAAAGCATCTTTGTATTTGGGCTCCAAGGAGCCCCATTGGTCCTTAGCAGACCAATGGGGTTCCTTCTGATTTGAAGGAACCCCATTGGTCTGCTAAGGACCAATGGGGCTCCTTGGAGCCCAAATACAAAGATGCTTCTCAGAGCTCTGAGCTATATTAGAGATGGGAAGTTCGGATCTTTTCAATGATCCGGATGATTCGAATCGGATCATTGAAGAGATCCGGATCTTTGATCCGAATCTCGGATCATTTTACTACCGGAAGCATTCGGGGGTGAAATGAACAGCAGGACTGGTCTGTGGACAGGAGAAGGGGAGGGGGGTGGACACACAGAGAAGGGGAGAAGATGGACAGAGGGCAGGGAGTGGACAGAGAAGGGAGGAGGGACGAGCAGAGAGCAGAAATGTTTGCACGTAATACCCACATGCTGCAATCATATGCTTTACATGTATTTCACCTATATGTTCATCTGTACACTTTGAAAGAAAAGGTCGCACAGTGAAAAAAAGCATTCCCAGAAGATAAGTGCAGCTGTTTAGTGCCGAGTGCAGGAGGATTATATTGCCTTTCAATCACACTGTCTGCAAAGTTACTGAGCTGTGCTGAGCCAAAGCTTCCAATGTGTTCACTGTGCAGCACTACGGAACAGCCAGCCTATAATGAGCAGCACATTGCAGCCAGTATGTGTGCTCTACACATATCTGGCAGTGGCACCCATGTCCCCTCTCTCCCATCTACCTGTCTCCCTGCAAGGCTGCCTCCCATCCAACAGAGCGATCCCTGCTTCCAGGACCCCGCTGCCCGCTGAGAGGGGGCGTGTCGCTCCTGGCCCCGCCCCTTTTGCGATCCGAATCGTTCATTTTGATGATTCGGATGATCGACTCATAAAATAGATTCGGATCAAAGATCTGAATCGTTCATGATCCGGACAACACTAAGCTATATAGCTCAGAGCTCTGTCGGGTCCGTGCAGGACGCTAAGTCCCCGCCGGCTCCGCTGCCCTCCCCTCCTCTCCCACATGTCACCCACATGTCACCCACATGTGGGTGACATGTGGGTGACAGATGTGGGCGGGGTGGACAGCGGGAGCTGCGGGGACTTAGCGTCCTGCACGGACGCGTATGCGGCGGCTGAGCGGCGAGTGGCGTCGGGTGCGGCGTAGTTACAATGTAACAAAGTTGTTACATAATAACTTTGTTACATTGTAACTGATAGAACATTTCCGAGGATATTGCGTGGGATCATTTATTTAAAGGGACAGGTAAGTATTAATGGTTAATTAAGAATATTAAAGGACTTTTTTCGTGGTTATGTTTTTTGTTCAATTAAAATACTTTTTCTATGTGTTTGTGTGTTTATTTACTTTTAACTCTTAAAGGAAATGGGTAAGGGGTACTACAAGTACCTCTATACTCATTTCTCCTGGGAGGGGGGTGGGCATCTGGGGGACCCCTTTTTAAAGGGGACTCCCAGATTCCACCATGAACCCCCCACCCAGGAAATCGCGGCCTCCACCTCCACCGCCCATCGGAGGTGGAGAAGAGCCCCTTGTCCTTGGATTGGACAAGGGCTCGGAGGGGGAGGGGAAAGCTTGGCTGCCCCTCCCCTTCCGAGACCCCCCAATCCATGGACCATGCGGGCTGGTATAGTCAGGGTGCGGAGCCCCACGCGGCCGGTGCTCCGCATTCTGGCTATCCCAGCCTGCATGGGGGACAAGGGGTTAAAGAGGTCTGGGAGGGGGACCCCACGTCGTTTTTTTTTTTATATTTCCCACACTCAGAACGAAGTAAGTAAAACTCTTCCCACTTGGGGGAATCTATGAAAATAATACACTATTGTTACCTGTGCAAAAAAAACTGACATTTTCCGCATTTAAAAGACATTTTCGCCCTTGAAACTTAAAAATCGATTTTCTCAAAAACTATAAGGTCTTTTTGAAAAAAAATTTTTTCCTCTTATTCCCACTGATCCCCTTAATATACCCTGGGAATTTTGTGTTCCTAAACTTTAAGCAGGCTTTGCTATTAACCGTTAAAGTCGGCGGGTTTTTAAATGTTTACATTTTTCCTTTGAAACTTTAACATCGATTTTCTCAAAAACTATAAGGTCTTTTTGAAAAAAAATTTTTTCCTCTTATTCCTCCTGATCTCCTTAATATATTCTCCAAATTTGAGGCTCTTAGCATTTAAGGGGGCTTTGCTATTAACCCTCAAAGTCGGCGGTTTTTTTATATTATACGGAGCGTTACGGTTTAACGCGAAATTACGGTAGCGTTTAATGCGAAATTACGGCATGATACGACTGTAATGCGAAAATTACGCGAAAATTACGCTTACGCGAAATTTCGCAAAATCCTTCTTCGTTACGATTATGTACTTACGGCCATAATCGTAATTACACTAATTACGCGAAATTTCGCAAAATCGTAATTAGGTCATTACGCCTTGGTCAAACTTCAAAGAAATTGATGAAGAATTCACATCAAGCATCCTCGTTCACCTCCGCCTAACTACCTGTGACCTGCATCTTGGCCCAACACAGTTCATATTTAACTGCCCCAACCTGTTTGTAACGGTATTCCTCAAAATTGTGAACTGTTCCTTACAATCAGGGATATTTCCTGCTTTACTGAAGAAAGCAATCATCAGAACTCTCCTCAAAAAACCCTCCCTGGACCCAGATGCAATGACCAGCTACAGACCTGTCTCTAACCTTCCCTTTCTGGGTAAGCTAATTGAAAAAGCTATATACCTCCAGCTAGAAGCCAAAATCCTACAAAACAACAGTTCTGACCCATTCCAGTCTGGCTTCAGGAAACACCACAGCACTGAAACTGCCCTCATCCAAATATGCACCCACCTGCTCATGGCAAGAGACAGAGGAGAGTGCTCCATCCTCATACTACTCTCTGCAACCTTTGATACAGTTGACCATGACATATTGATAAACAGGCTACAACAATATTGTAGCACTGATGGCATAGTTCTTCAGTGGTGCCAATCCTTCTTGAGTAGCAGAACCCAAAAAGTGTCTATGGGGCCCTTCCTGTCCACCTCTATACCACTTAAGTATGGGGTGCCCCAGGGCTCAATACTTTCTGCCCTGCTTTTTACGATTTACATGTTACCGCTTGGAAAACAAATCCAAAAACATGGCCTAACATACCACTGCTATGCTGATGAAACCCAACTATATCTTTCCTTTAAGCCTGGTGTGACAGACCCAACTCTACCTATAAACGCCTGCTTACGTGAACTACAGCAATGGATGAATGACAACTGGCTGAAACTTAATGCAGACAAAACTGAAGTCCTTCTGATCGAAGGGCAGCACATGACAACAAAACAACTTAACTTGCAGTCTTCACCACTGGGAATAGGAGGCACGGATCTACGCAGCTCTGATCATGTGCGTAGCCTGGGAGTTCTAATTGATGGGGATTTAAACTTCAGAACTCACATCTCTGCTCTGGTGAAACCATCCTATTTTCACCTGAAGAACATTGCAAAAATCAAGCACCTCATCCCCCAGAAGATCTGCCAACCTTAGTCCATGCCTTCATCACATCCCGACTGGACTACTGCAATGCTCTCTACACTGGCCTTCCAAAAAAGGACTTGTACCGCCTACAGCTGATACAGAATACTGCTGACAGACTGTTAACCAACCAACCCCATCACTGCCACATAACGCCAGTCCTGCACTCCCTTTACTGGCTACCTATAAAATGGAGGGTCCTATTCAAGAGCGGCCTACTGATATTTAAATCACTAAATAATCTGGGCCCTGGATACATGAAAGAAATGTTGCAGCTGCGTATCAATCCCCGCATTCTCAGATCCACAGGTTCTAATAATCTAGTCATACCCAGAGTCCACTTGGAAACTTTTGGTCCCAGAGCCTTCTGTCATGCTGCTCCTACGTTTTGGAACTCCTTTCCTCAACAGATCAGGACAGCTCCATCCTTGGACGTGTTTAAATCCAGACTGAAAACCCACCTGTTCAGTTTGGCGTTTGCAGAAATATAACTTTTGTTGTGTGAATACTTCATCCTACTACCAATTACTGAATCTGAGAGAGCCTAAGCGCTTTGAGTCCTATGGGAGAAAAGCGCTATAGAAAGGTTATTGTATTGTATTGTATTTTGAGCATCAAATGGAAGACCACAGGCTCAGTTCAAGTTGAGGCTCGAAGTGGCAGACCAAGAAAAATCTTGGATAAACAGAAGTGACAAATGGTGAGAACAGTTATCGTTCAACCACTCGGCGCACTTTACACTGGGAGATGCTGTATGCGAGAGTGATGCAGAGGAAGCCTTGTCTCCGCCCACAGCATGAACAGAGCTGTTTGAGGTATGCTAAAGCACATTTGGACAAGCCAGCTTCATTTTGGAATAAGGTGCTGTGGACTGATGAAACTAAAATTGAGTTATTTGGGCATAACAAGGGGCGTTATGTATGGAGGAAAAACAACACAGCATTCCGAATCCAAGAAAAACACCTGCTGCCTACAATAAAATATGGTGGTGGTTCCATCATACTGTGGGGCTGTGTGGCCAGTGCAGGGACTGGGAATCTTGTCACAGTTGAGGGACGCATGGATTCTACTCAGTATCAGCAGATTCTGGAGACCAATGTCCAGGAATCAGTGACAAAGCTGAAGCTGCGCCGGGGCTAGATCTTTCAACAAGACAAGGATCCTAAACACTACTCAAAGTCCACTAAGGCACTCATGCAGAGGAACAAGTACAGCGTTCTGGAATGGTCATCTCAGTTCCCAGACCTGAATATAATTGAAAATCTGTGGTGTGAGTTAAAGAGAGCTGTCCATGTTAGGAAGCCATCAGACCTGAATGAACTAGAGATGTTTTGTAAAGAAAAATGGTCCAAAATGCCTTCAACCAGAATCCAGACTCTCACTGCAACCTACAGGAAGAGTTTAGAGGCTGTCATTTCTGCAAAAGGAGGATTGACTAAATATTGATTTAGGGATGAGCAGAAACTACGCCAGTGCGAATTTACGCATCGTAGTTCGCATCTACGCATCGTAGTTCGTAGGTGAAGTTTCAAAACTACGCTTATGAATTTACGCGTAGTCAAGTACCGCTACGTGTAGCTTATGCCCATTATGCGTAGTTAACATGTGTATTGCGTAGTGAACTACAAATGCGTTATTCGCGTCAATTTTTCCGCGTGCGATTTTATACTTACAAATGTACACATTGGAAAGGGGAATGTACGCATAGAAGAGTTCCCAGTATATACGTTTACAGAAGAATTAATGCGTAACATTTTCTGCATACGGGCATAAGCAACCGCATACACTATGCTTCGCACTACGCGTAATTGCGTATCTTAATGCATAGTCTACGAAATGCATACAAAGCGAATATTTGATTTCAAAGCCGTAGTTTGGCGAAGCGTAATTGCGTAAAACTACGCGTAGTTCCAGCGTAGTGAAGTTGGCTGACTACGACCATCCCTGTATTGATTTCATTTCTTTTCTGTGGTGCCCAAATTTATGCACCTGCCTAATTTTATTTAAAGAGGAGCTGTTAGGTATAAGGTCTCAGAGAAAAAAAAACACATATATCAGTAGCTAAATATTGGCTGTACTTACATTACATATGCATTTCACTGTCCACGTTTGGATTTCACAGAATTTTTATATAGTATTTGCAGAGAATGATGCTCCTGACAGCTCATGGCAGGTTCCATGTTTGTCTGTCTCCCATGAAGCCAATTGTGATGTCATATCCTCCCTGCTTCCTGATGATTCCACTCACAAAAAAGACTCTAATGGTTCATGATCCGGACAACACTACTGTGCAGTGAATATTAATTAGCCATGTGGCTAGGAACAATAGCGGACTCATGCAGTATACTCTAACGGAACATGTGCCCTGTGATTTTTCAGTGCTGTGAGTTGCGCTGTGTTACAAGCTGCTGTAACATGAGCTTGTAACTTCTCACTGTGAAAGCAGCCTTAGGGCGGGATAGGGAAATGAAGGGGGAGGACCCAAGGGAGTGCAGTGGGGAGAAGAAGCAGCCCCAGAATGCTTTGCAGTATCTGTTATGCGTCCTGCCGGCCTCCTTCAGAGCTTGGGAATAACGAGCCTTGCTGTTCAGCACACATCAAAGTAAGAGAGATTTTTAACTTCAGTATTGCCTTTTTGGCTTCCTTCTAAACTGTTTAACACGGGAGGATAGAGGTTTAAATTAGCTTTTGCAGCCTGACAGTTACTCTTAAACAATTATTGCACGCTTTCTGTAAATCCAATAAACTTCATTTCACTTCTCTAATATCACTGTGTATGTCTACTATATGCATGTACACCATTTGACTATGAGGTCTTGCTTCCTTGGAACGCCCTACTGTAAGTACACACTTGATGTGTGTTTAAAGGATACCTATAATGAGAGGTATATGGAGGCTGCCATATTTATTTCCTTATAGACATGATGAACTTCTGCTGCCCACCAGCAGGTGGTATTTTGCAGACTATGGTTAAACTTGCAATTCAACGTGTGGATGAACACTTACTAAAAAAAAGAAAAAAGAAAAATGAAAACGGACTTTCCCAATATGATTTCTTAACTCTGTAACAATAGTTTTTTTTCCTTTGTAGCTGAGTAGTTCATGGAAATTTGGGGGTACAATCTGCAAATACATTCAGATAAGTGCTAAATGTGCTAAAGTGTCTGGTGGCTTGGGCTGCCTGCTTTCCACAAAAATGGCTTCAGGTCGTCCACAACACATCCCACTAGAAAGATCCTGATATTTTAATGCTGTCCTGAGTCTGTCCTCTGGCTGACACAATGACAAAACATTAGAAGCCCTGCCACCAATACAAATCTAGAGTCTGGCCAAATAGAGTCCCACAATAGTATAAAAAAGTGCCCATAAACCTCCCTGGTGGTCTATTAAAACTGCCAGAGGGCAGCGCAGCACATTACATTTTTTTGTTTTTGTTGAATCATGTAGCTAGCCTAGCGCTAGCTACATGATAGCTGCTCTGCAGCGACATCCCCCCTCCCCTTCCGATCGCCTTCGGCGATCAGAGCAAACAGGAAATCCCGTTCAGAACACGGGGTGTGGGGGGGGGGGGGGTTCGGTGCGGCGGGTAGTGGTGAATCGGTATGTACACGCAGCTAGCAAAGTGTTAGCTGCGTGTACCAAAAAAAAAATTATGCAAATCAGCCCACCAGGGCCTGAGAAATCCTCAGTGGCAGCATAGCCCGAACTCAGTTTGGCCTCACCGCCAGGGAGGTTAACCTATATGCCATTTTGCACCCAGTGTCTTCCTTCTAACAACAATCACTTCCTGAAGCAAGCATAGCAGCAGGGTCATTTTCTTTTCAATGGCCCTAGCCTGCTGCACACAGGAACCTACAGAGAGCCTCAAGATACCGTCTTCTGCTCATTCAACACACAGATAAGGGGTCGGCATGTTTGTGTTGATTCACTGCAATGCATGCAACACCCATGATGTAGCGGTGGCCTTGTTCATCATGCCTCCGTTGTCTGCTGCCTCGACTTCCACTGACTCTTTTCTTTTGCATTAGCTCGACATTTTTTGCCCGGTGAGATGGACTAAAGCCACCAAACAGTTCTTGTGGGTTGGGATTCGCAGCATCAAGGCTTAGTCACAGCAGAGGCGCATCAAGCTCCAACGATCAACCTGCTTTCCTGCAAAGGACTCGTGTAGCCTGGCCCATCTTTCATGAGTTTCCTTCCCTTGACAGAAATCAGCAGGGTTAGAATAAACTGCATAAGATATCAGCTCCTGAGGAAGGAACATGAAAAAGACCTTCTATCACTTAATGAAAAATAGCTTCTTTTTTGGACAGAACTTCATAGGCTGCAATCAAGCCGTGGCACCCCCTTCTTGACGTGCAATAGAGTCAAATCAAGTCGGCATCTATTAATAATATTTCCCCTAGTCCTTTCATTTCTCTGCATGTCCTACCACTGTCAGGCCCTGTGATGGAAGCGAGCCTTTATCTCGTCCGAGTCTGCACTGTCAGGGTGATAAACAATTCTAACAAGGATCAGAATAAAGATCTTCCCAGTAGACTCAAATAGATAGAGGCCTTTCTCATTTTCTCGACGGAGAAAAAAATTTAATCTAGCGGCTGTGCTTTTCAAGCGTCACATTCAAAGAGATGCAAATTTGTCAGTGCTGAGACCCCGTCTGACTCTCAGCTCTGTGTGCGAATGTCAAAGGGGGGACTCGAAGCCTTTGACATCTACGCTTTTTTGGGGCTATCTGTTAAAAAAAAAAAAAAAGAGCTTTGTACTCGGCTTTTCAACAATTTTCATAAGTTTTCTTATGAAATGAAATAGTGCCGTGGGGAAGGTAAGACAGGGGGAACGTAGCTCAGGTAATTGTGCATAAGCGTGTCCGTTTACAATTAACCTCATTGGTACCAGGCCACATGTTTTCCACGCGCGCAGGTCATACTAACGCTCAGTGTGTTCTCCTTACTTTGTCTTGCTGCTGCTGAGCCTCCCTGCTGAGAAGCAAAAGTCTTTTGTTTTGTTTTTTTTCTTCTTTACATTCGTTTTTGTTTTTTGTTTTTTTTTACAAAAAGTTTTTTAGCCCACAGTTATATGTTGTTTTAAAAACTGTTTTTGGAATGTTTAAATGGACACTGGTATTTCATTCCAGCATGAACTCTCCTGGCCTTAAAAGACAACTGAAATGAGAGGGATATGGAGGCTGCCATAATTATTTATTTTTGAACAATACTGGTTGCCTGGCGGCCCTGCTGATCCTCTGCCTCTAATTACTTTTAGCCATAGCCCCTGAACAAGCATGCAGCAGATCAGATGCTCTGATTGAAGTGTGACTAGATAAAAAAAAAAGTGGCTATATAACCGTTTACACCATAAGAGCTTCTGATCTGAGGCATATTGATAGGGGAGAAGTCCTTGCAGCTTCAGGAGGGCCCAGGGCTTGGGGGCCCCCGCTTACTCACCATCCATCTGATACTGGGGCCTGCTGCAGAGCCGGTATTGCTATGGTCATGCTTGCTATAGGAGGAAGTCACAATGGCCACTATTGTTATGTGGCAGATCAGTCTTCTGGGCGTGGCGGTCACCAGGAAGTGGAGGTGTGAACATGGGAGTGGCTCCATGACAGTTCTGCTGGGAGGACCTATCCTTTGTAGCTACGCCCCTGCTTATGGTCCCGTCTCTGTTAACCACTTCCTTCCTCTTCCTATTACCAGCACTGAAGTAAGGGCACCTGTTAATTATGGCTCCCATCATTTTTTTATTTTATTTTTTTGAAGGGGTGGGCGTGGAGCACATAAAGTGTAGTAAAAATCCTGAAATGCGGCTTTAAACCAAATATTTCATAAAGCTTTTCCATAGACACTGAGAATATGATAAAACAAACAAATTATTGTTTAGTCTCTTCATGTCAAAATGATCTGCAGTTTCTGGGATACGGGAAGGCAAAAGTAAAGTAAAGCCTATCTCCTATGCCCCCTGCTGGTCAGTACAGCCACATGCCTCTCCCAAAAGGAAGTTTTATGTGAAATAAACTTGTTTTACTTAGCTGAGGCTGCCCCAGAGCTCAGGCGGTCATCTTCTTTGCCAAGCCTAGACTTTCCTCAGACGACCCCCCCGCTCCCCTATGAACCTACAAACCCGCACAAAACTGACCGCAAGTGTGCCGGCAGGCCAAACTGCACTCCTCCCTTACTTCCCTTGCCCATCATAGGTAGCTCCAGGTGCCCCCTAGTATTAGGTACCCAGAGCTATCCTCAGTATTAAGTTGCCCCTGACTGGCCCAACTTGGAAGCACTGGACTAATCAGAGAATGTAGAGTCAACAGGGAAGTATTTGGCCAAATAAAGAATGCAAAACAATGACCAAATAACCACTACTCGGAAATCGGAAGCCAATTGGAAATCCATGGAATTGGTAATCGGCTTTGGCGAAAATCGTAATTTCTGTGGAAATTGACATTTCTGACCACTCCTATTCTGTTGTAATAATGTCAGTGGGAAGCAGGAAATGTGGCCGCTCTCTATCGGCAGAAGTTTGGGTGCTGCAATACGCGCCCCTTGAAATAGTGGCATTGAGGTAAATTTTGGGCGCATTGAGCGATAATTTGGATGACAGTGTTGCCTGATAAACATCCTGCACCCCAGGCTCCCAAATTATCACTCAATGCCATGATTTCAATAGGCGCCTATGGCTGCGCCCGAAAAATTACATTTTTGTTTTATTTTTGCAGGGGCAGGGATTGGCGATGGGGAGGAGGGTAAAGGTTAGGAGGTGGGGTGTTGGTTAGGGTTAGGCGTCAGGTAAGGTGTCTGTGATTAGGATTAGGGATTGGGGGTGTTCTGTGTGAGCGTAAGGTCAGTCGTAGTAAAATAGCAGTAAATTTACTGATATTCTATCAGCTTTCTTGGGCTCCCTAATATTTAGGCACCATTTTATTACATACTAGTGACCTTAGCCCGTTTAAAAATGGGCTAGGTCATTGTCTCATATCAGCGCGCACACGCCCGCCACGCTTTCCTCAGTGTCTCTGCGTCCCTCCCTGCATATGCACACAACAAAAAAACACACACACGGACATGGTGATGGGACTCAGAGACACTTGAGGACTATTATAGAGGATGCTTGCGAGTTCAGCTGTGCACTACTGGACATGGACAACGCACCTGTTACACCCCCGGTGCAAATCACTGGAGGTGAGATACTGTCCGTTCTGACAGGCACATTACCACAATGGTAAACAAGCAAACACACAAAGTGAAGTAGCATAAAGCTGGTAAGTATAAACATATGTTTAATATACAGCATGAGTGATAGGGCTCAATGTGAGCCAGTCTACAATGCATCCTAGCACCCAGGCTCTCCACACCACACGTTAGCAATGTTTCACTTGTCAAATGGATTTTTGATCCTTGAGTGTGGTTCCTGGAGCCTGGACTACCAGCTGGCAGGGACCAGCACACACCCCGGGGGGTAGTCCAGGCTCCGGCGCCCACCCAACTTGCAGCCCCTGCTCCTCCGAGGCTCCCCTGACAGCCATGTGGGATTGGTCCCCGGCGACCCCCCGACAGACACGAGGACGGAACCTCGGCAGCCCCCGGCAAGCACACTGTGCGGATCTACACTGGCCTCTTCCGCCTGGAGTCCTTTGACTCTTCTGTCTACCAACAGCTATTAGCCATGCTCAGCCAGGCAGTCCATGCTCCTGCTCCCAGCCAACCTGCCGCAGCTGCACCATACACCATATAGACACAATGCTTTGGAAATAGAGTACAAGTAAAACTGTAATATAATAATAATATAATTATACATTTTCTAAATCATGTATTACTAATTTGTTCAGAATATGAACTTATAATAAACAGGTATCTTTTATCATTATATAATTTCAATCCCAGCGCAATGTCTTTCTATGAAGTGTAATAAATCAAAATGATCACACATCATAATACATGTGCTCTGCAATAAATTATATCTGTATAATGAAGCATTCCCATCCCTCATTTTCCATATTGCCCATAATAATTATCAGCAAAAATGGTGATCATTATAAAAAGGGCGACCTTTTTAGTTGATCATCCCTTGTATAAATTTGTTGATCAAAGTGATCGCAAGAAACCCTTCTAGGTTTTTTTCCACATAAACGTCCACATTTATAAATTAGCCCCATTTTGTAACTATTACATGAATAACTTATAGAGCCGGCAAAATGTCCAGAAATGATCTGTCATTTCAGGAAAGACAAATTTCAATATATTTTTCTAGCTGGTGCCGGCGTCCAGGGCAGAGAAAAGAAAGCTGAAGTATTGCAGAGGGGACTTCCAAGGAGTTGAAGCCGAATTAAACTCTGTTTTTCAAATATAAAAAGTGCCCCCCAATAAATAATTATTACAGTCAGGAGAATGTACCGGCTTGAACCTGCAGTCCTTTATTTCTGAAACTGAGAAAGAGGAAGTCAGGATTTTTTGTTTTTTTCCCAGCGACTGCGATTTTGGGAGCGATTGCAATTCTTGAAGTTATTTTTGAAGCAATTTCAATTATTCTTGGAGCAATTGGAGTGATCTTTTGAGCAATTTTGGTGCGATTTTTGGAGCGATTTCAGTGCTTTTGGAGCAATCGGGTTTTTCATATAAAAGTAAACTCTAGGTGAATGCCCGCCCAGAATGAATGTAAAGAAAAGTAAAGTATTTACCTTGGTGTCAGGCTTCGGCCACAAGAAAAGGTGTTATAGGTTCAGGACATTTATTGTGAGGGTGACAAGTAATGTTTTGTTGTGTTTATGCATCATGTATGGCATTTAATCCAAAGAATGGATTGATTAACAATGTTCTTATTATATTCAAAATACTAGCAAACTGGTACAAAAGAAAAATAATAATTATAACTTAATACATTCCACTATTTTTAACTGACTCTTTGTGGGGGTTTTGTTGCCTTTTTGCATTTGTTTGAGCACTGTAGAGAGAAGGTTGGTTCTGCATAATAGAAGAATTATTCTAGAATGATAATCATACCTTGTAGAATAAAATGTAGCAGGAGTATAAACCGCTGAGAGCAAATTATTACAACCACCAAGAAATCCTTTGGCCATCTCTGCGGAGACATGTCACTACAAGCTGAACATGGGACAAATACGAAGACATGAGAACAGGGATTGAGTGATAATGGGCAACCCTGCAGGGGGCCGACCAACAGCAAACAATAAAAAATGACAGAAAACTGATACATAACATCACATGTAGAATTAAAAATGAAATGTTGAGAGAAATAAAGAGGTAGATAAAAACAGCAATGTACACCAATAGAATAGATATACCAAAAAAGCATAAACAGAACAAAAAGTGCTGCTGGTAACATGAACAATTCAAAGCTGGGAATGAAAACATAAGAAAACAGATTCTGCCAACATAAATAAACACAATTAAGTGTTGTAACGTAAACCAAAAATATTGTGGAACCGAAATACTATGCAATAAAAAAAACTGCAGCGAGTATATTTGTATCGTACAGATAAACTACAGTAAAGGCTGCCAGATGTGCCCTCCCGGTCCTTTAACAGATCGATTAGTATGTCCCCCTAAGGAGGATTCCCATTGGTCTGTTCAGGGGCCAATGGGGGCCCTGATGGCACATCTAGAGAGGCTTTGCAGAAGCTTGCTATGGTTTTTTATAGCAAGTCGCTGGACATGTGCAATAGTGCCGACACCTGCTGCCATCCCTCCTCCCACCGGCACCTACAGCCCCCACCAACGGCTCCCTCCCCTCGACACCCACACACATGCTACACCACTAACTATCACTCCTGACCAATGGGAGTCCCAACAAAATCCTTTTGAATTTATTTGCCACCTGGGTTTTCCGTTGGTTGTTACACTGATGAATGGGATGCCTTGAAATGGAGGGATATCAGCGGTCGGTGTAATAATCAATGGGAAACAGATTTAAAGATACTTTTGCACGTGTGGAGGGTGTGGGGCCAGCAATGCACATCAGTCAAATGAAGAATGGCACAAGGAACCACAAAAGAAAAAGCTATTGTCGAGTATTAGGTATGTTTTGCTTCTTCTTTCTTTTTTTTTTTCGATTAAGCCAGTTTATTGTGTTTATTTCCTGCTTTCATGTAAGCAGGCAAAGGGTTAACACCCTGTGTTTACATATTAGCTGTGTTTGCAAAAAAAAAGGCTGAATTTCTGTGCTGACACAGCTGGGCGACCAAATTGCACTTATGATTAGCCACAGATGAGGGGGTATTAGACAGGCTCTTCTCTCTGGGAATGTACACAGGTAGTTAATCAGCTCTGCTGAGACACTAATTACCCCACCTGCAGGGCCGGTTCAAGTAACAATTGGGCCCTAGGGCAAAATTAGCCTGGGGGCCCCCAACAGACACCCCCCAACCAAAAAGCATCATTAGAGGCCCTTTGTTGCAGCCAAATTTCCTTCCTGGGCCCCTGAGCTGACTACTGACCCTCCCCCAATCAACTCCCAACTTAACAGACTCTGCAGAGTCCCTGGGGAGCAACAGTTAAGATGGGGGAGGGACACCTTGGGGGCCCCTACAGGCTCTGGGGCCCTGGGCCAATTGCCCATTTTTTCCTATGGTAGCTCCGGCCCTGCCCACCTGTGCATGTTTGTGGGTTCCTGCAGGACATACACTGCTGGTGGGCCTTGAGGGCAGGGTTGGGGAACTCCGCTGTAAAGGACACTACGATGAAGGAAGATATTCTGGAGTGGGCAGCGAAACGGTCATTGCTCTGACCTGGTGACACCGAGGCATAGAAACGGCAACAAATGAGCACCTTTGGCAGCACTGCTCAGTTTCCCGGACTTATTTATAAGACTAATGGAAAGCTGAGGCCTTTGAAGGGCAAGCTGTTCTCCATGCAAGAAATGTAAAGAAACAGGTACAGTATAAATAGCAACAGATGGGAAGCAATGCGAGGTGGACCTTTGTTACGACACCGACTTTTCCTCGCAGCAGAGGGGAGGTCACAGCAAAAAGGAAAGTTCATCCGGCAATATGCACAGGATTGCCGGGACTGGAGAAAATAGCTCGCCGCTTATCAGGAAAATAAGATGATGTGTTTGTTACACCACCTGAGACACCTTCACATCTATCACCGGCGGGGATCTAAAGGGGAACTCTGAGAACAGAGAGCGGAAAACACAGGCAGGAGGAATAACACCGCCATTTAGTTTAATAGTGTTACTGGTCCTGTAGTTAAAGAGGAACTCTAAGCAAAATGAACGCTATTGAACTTACGTATATTTGGAGGGATATGAAGATATTGCTGAACCTTTATTAACTCTTTTATTTTTTTATGCAGAAGTTGCTAAAAATCATTTGGTAATATGACTGCGTTCCCCGTATTTGGGGGGGGGGGGGGTCAATAGGAGTGAGTTAAAGTGGTAAACATACTGTATTCTAAGTCAAGACAGCCATTCAGGGGAGTCCTGAAGAGGAGGCCCTGGCAGCAGTGCAGGTAATTGGGCTCTGCATATTCAGATGTTTCTGGTTCTGCCCCCAAACTCTGCGCCTAAATCAAATGATGAATTTGTCTTTTAGGTAAGTCCGGGACCTGTTTCTTTCAGCCCGGCTTCACAGTCCAACATTTTTTGGGTACTCCCGACAGGTTTTTCTTTTTTTAAATCATGTGACCCCAGGGATGCAGTGAAAAAAAAAAAAAAAAAAACGCAAGCAGATCAGGAATAGGAAAGGAGAAGGTGTTTTAAATATAATACCAAGGGCGTAACTTGACTATCCCGCCCCCCTTGAAAAATGTGTCAGTCCTTTTCCTCTGCCTCCTGGTGCCATGTGTGCACTCTACACAATGATCCCCTCCAGCATGTATACAGCTCACAAAAGTCTCCAGTCCTCCAGGGCCCAGGTCCTCACACATGTTTGGCACAGCTCAAACTAATGGATGGGATTGTATCAGATCAGGTGTGGTCCATCTGGTAGAACACATTTCTCCATTTCTCAGTCCGTCCTAAACCCTGGCCTGGATATAGCTCTCCCGGCCTGGAGTTCCACAACTGAGGTCTAGTGTTTTGTTTCCAACACCAACCAGTCAGGTCATGTACTTTAATCAATGCATTACAGGGATGTTAAAGTGATCCCCAGCCGAAGCCGGATATACACCTTAGAAGAGGGAAGCCTCAGGATCCTATCGGGGCTTCCCTCGCTGATATGAAGCCCCCCATTGTTGAGTGCAACCCCTCTCCACATCAGGACTTCTTCCTGAAGTGTGGCCGCGCACTAGCTGTGTGAGCCCGCCCACACATGCGCAGTAGCACAGAGCCTGCTGTTCCTGTTTACTGCGCATGCGCAGGTGGGCTGGAGGAAGTAGAGCTGCACATATATGATTAGCGACAAACAATGCATTGTTATTAATCTTCCGGGAGACCACGCTAAGCGACGGGGCTCATCAGAGCACCAATAGGATCCAGACGCTTCCCTCTCTTTAGGTAAGTATCTAATTTTGGACCCGAGCTTTGGCACAGGTACTCTTTAAAGAAAATATCTCATTGAATGCGGCACTGAAGTTGGAGAGAATATTTCCATTAGCTTTGACAGTTTTAGGGCTATGATGAACTTTCCAAAGAATAAAAATACCTGTAGAAATTGTTGATGTCCACGGTGCAACTGTTTCTCCTGGGTGGTGCCAATTCTCACAACAGTCCTGACTTTGCATTGAATTGGTCAACCTGAAGGACAGTTTCATGGAAATTCAAAGAAAGCTTAAACCATTCTTTAACTGCACAATTTGGGTAAAGAGGCGCCCTGGTGTAAATAAAATTGGATTAAAAAAAAGGATAAAATCGAAAGAAATGAGGTTGCTTACCTCAATGACGAGATCTTTGTATAGACAAAGACATTTTTATTTAGCACAGGCAAGCCCGCTTCCTCAGCCCAATAACAGTGCCAATTGCAAATAGCTAATTAGCAAAGGGAGCCTCTATGCTTGCTACATGCTTTAAACCATAGCGATAATCTGTCACTTTTACCAAGGAGAGCGACCACACCCAGGTCCAGCTGGACCACCACGAGTGGAGTCGGGTTTTCTGTCTCAACCTGCTTCCTGCGGTCGGTTGCTACTCTGTAACCCACCATTGTTAGTAGTACAATTACCTTACCTGTTGCTATCCCGTGTATGAAAACATAATGCACTATTGGGCTCCCGTTTTTTTGTCTCCTGTGTCTTTTTCTCTAGGTTGCTGAGACTCCCCTGCGGATCTGAGATAAACTTTTACTGATTGCATAATTGTGTTCCTTACATATAGTTTATAGGGCATTCCTCAAGCCAAATACTTTTTTTGTTTTGTTTTAATACTCTAATTCCCTATAAACTAAACAAGCCACGCCCACAGCTTCTCCAAAGAGCTTTGGCACTCTCAGCCTTAGTAGCAAGGGCTTATGGGAGCTCAGTCTGGGCAGTAGGAGGAGAAGGTGTTATTAGCCAGAGTTTTTGGAGGCAGAGGGGAGGAGGAGAGGGGAGTGAAGTTTTCACAGGCTGAGAGGTGGAGATGCAGATCAGCTTGCCTGTGTGTAATGATCGCAAGCAGAACATGGCCGCTCTCATTGTATCACAGCACTAAATAATCATATACTGTTGAAGCTGTTTGCAGCTAGATTTGCTGAGTAAACTATCTTCTATCTATCTGAGTAAACTTTAGGTAAGATATATAGACAAGTTGCTTGTTATAGTTAGTTTTTCATCTCGGATCCGCTTTAACTGCTTTGACAAGTTAGCAAGCCTGGATTTAATATAATTATATGGCTGTGGTTTGTGGATTTCTCTTTCCACGTGTGAAGATCCTCCTAACCACAAATCTTCTCCTAGTGAGAGTTCTGTAAGAAGCTGAATGACTGAAAATAGTTCTATAACCTTTTTATATATTGAATACATTTTAGAAACATATCAAGGAGAGGGGCAGATAAAGTTCTGAGTCCTGAGGAATTCATATTATGAATTATAAGTAAATGCAAAACAGAAATGTGTCTTTTTAAAACAGAAGGTATTTGCGATTATTCAGGTTGGAGTGAGATTATAAGGTGTCCCACAATGCACCACTGCTTAATATGCAAATCATCCCTTTGTTGTCCCTGTAAGATAGCCACACCTCCTGAACCGCTGGAATGCAATGATGTGTCAGCTTGTTAAATGTTGGGAGAACAAGGGGACAATTTGCATATTCAGCAGTGATGCATCGTGGTAGACCTCATATGCTCGCTCCAACCTGAATAATCACAAACACCTTCTGTTTTAAAGAGGCGCTGTCAGCCATACTATCTCAGGAAACAAAACAACACACATATAGAGATAAATACTTGCTATACTTACATAACATACATATTGCACTGTCCACATTTTGATTTTGGTGATTTTTCTACAGTAAAAAAAAAGAGAAAATCCTTCTTAGCATTTCCCATTTTAAGTGTGGCTATTTTGAAGCCAATCCTGATGTCATTTCCTCCCTTACTCTCCTCTGCCTGATTGTGTATGCATTGCTCGCCCTCCACTATAGAAAGTGCATTGTCTCAGCATGAGAAATATTGGCCAATCAGAGAGGAACAGAGGTGTGGGAGAGGGAAACAGGAGGGAAAGAGGATTCAACCAATCAGGCTGCATTAGTTAAGTCTGAGGGGAAATTAAAGAAGCAAAAATGGACAACCCAGCATGCCCTGCAACTTCCTTTGTGCACTAAATTTTGTGTGTACCAAATAAGAGTCAGGTAAACTGGGGAATGATCATTTATCAACAAGAAAAGTAATAGTGATTTTATCTTTTGGATTGCCTGGTTAGCATCCTTATTACTTGTTTACCAGATAAAAATAAATAATAGATTTTTTATTTTATGCCCTTCCAGTTACTCTTTAAAGGGCCACTCCAGTGAGAAAAGTAAGCAGTTAAAATCTGACGGAACCGACAGGTTTTGGACTAGTCCATCTCCGCTTGGGGTATTCACATGGTTTTCTTTGTTTTCAAAAGCATTTCCTGAATGGCAGTTGCTAAGTCTACCTGCCAAAAAGTAAGATACCAGCCAGCCTCCCTAACGGCAGTTAGACTTAGCAACTGCTGTTCAGGAAATGCTGATGAAAGCAAAGAAAACCCTGATAATCCTTGGTATGACTGCATTAGATCACTTTCCCACAACCCTATGAATAAATACTTAAAAACTTGGTCCGAGGACCTGGGCTCAGAGGTCACCCCAACTCAATTTCTAAGAGCCACAACCTCAATGCATAAACACTCAAAATGCATCCAACACAAAGAGACCCTATACAAGATTCTTTTCAAATGGCACTATACCCCTAGGAAAATGGCAACTTTTTCCACTGAACACTCCCACCTATGTTGGAGAGGATGCCAAAAAATTGGAACCATCTTCCATATTCTATGGGAATGCCCACTTATTAACAATTATTGGTCCTCCATTAGTACCCTCATAAGCAGAATCCTAAAAACACAATTCAAAATCCAACCAGAAATGGCTCTCCTTAATATAAATATGGATATAATCCCAGTAAATAGAAGACTCCAAGTTACACATATTCTATGTGCAGCCAGATCGCTCCTTCTAACTAATTGGGCCTCAGCGGAAGTCCCTTCATTATCACAAATGAAGGCATTAGTGGACCACAATATATCAATTGAAAAAAAGCTGAGACCGAACTACTCCCCGCCACAATCACAAAAACAGGAAACCATATTTGAGGTGGACTGGGAAGCAGTACTACCACAAAGCCCCCACCCGTCAAGGATCACTCCATTCAGTTACTGATATCTAACTATTTTACCAACTGAGGCCACAGATGGGCAACTCCAACTGTAATAAGACTGAAGTCTTTCTCTTTTCTTTTTTACTGACACTAAGCTAGGTCTGAAGACTACACACCCCAATAGTTCATATCTATAAGCCCCACTGATATAGAATACGAGTGTTTTAGGAGATTTCTCCTCTAAACAAAACTTAAACCAAAACCAATGTTGTTATAACCTAAAGTAGATTTCCAGGTACTCTCTGCTCACTTTCCTTCTCTGCTCTCTTTTCTCCTCCTTCCTCCCTATCTATCTTCCTTCTCACTCGCTCCTCTTTCATACTTTAATTCCTCTTACTCATATCCTCATCCCACCACATACCTATATATTACTCACTCCTAATGGACCACTGACGTATGTTCAATCCGTCGAATATGATAATTAAGTCCATACCTGTTTATTATTCTATGTACAAAACAACTTAATACAACGATTATGTCATGTGTATATGAACATCGAGTTGACTATGTCTCAAACCACATTTCATAGAAGTATATGTACAGGTTGGTGTTTTTTCAAATTGATGTACCCATATTGAAAATTTCAATAAAAATTACAGTAAAAAAAAAAAAGAAAACCCTGATAATCCACCATGAGGAGATGAACTAGTTTAAAACCTGACGGTTCTGTCAGATTTTAACTGCTTACTTTTTTCGCTGGCATTATCCTTTAAAGAGACACTGAAGTAAAAAAAAAAAATATGATATAGTGAATTGGTTGTGTACTATGAATAATTACTAGAAGATTAGCAGCAAAGAAAATATTCTCATAATTTTATTTTCAGGTATATAGTGTTTTTTCTAACATTGCATCATTCTCTAATATGTGCAGTTTACACAACACTCAGCATTCAAAATGAGTCTTTCAGAGCAGTCTGTGAAGTAATGACCTCTCCTCTAGCAGAGGAAAAGTAAATAGTCCAGGAACAGTTGAGATAATAAAAGTCAGATAACAGCCCTCTCCACGACTAACTTAAGGTCCGTACACACGCCGGACTTTAGGCAACGACGGGTCCGTCGTTGCCTCCCGCTGGGTGGGCGTGCCAGCGACAGTCCGGCGTGTGTACGCTCTGTCGTCAGACTGATACGGCTGTTTCTGAGTGATCCGCCCGGCGGATCGCTCAGAAACAGCCGTATCAGTCTGACGACAGAGCGTACACACGCCGGACTGTCGCTGGCACGCCCACCCAGCGGAAGGCAACGACGGACCCGTCGTTGCCTAAAGTCCGGCGTGTGTACGGACCTTTAGTCGGAGAGCTTAATGGCTTGTTTGCATAGAGATAACAACTGGAGTTTCTCAACTCTTCCTGTACTGGAAACAATTAGACTGATGTATCTGATCTTAATGTTTTTTTCTTAGCTGTGCTACACATACAAATCATAATATCATCATTTTTTTTCGCTTCAGTGTCTCTTTAAGAAGGCAAATTTCTGTTTTGCATAGTTTTTCTATCAAGAGCTTTTTGGTCAATCTGTAACTATGAATACGTACATATTCATGGTACTAACTGTCCCTCACACAGTCTAATCACTCCCCTGTCATAGTTGAAAGCCCATATCACAGTCCAAAGGTTTTTTCTTTGTAAAGGTAAATGTAAGGTAAATCTAAATGCCCAAAAGAAACCAACGCAAAATATGTAGGGAAAACATAATGCGATATTTTGAGCATCAAATTGGAAGTCTGCTTCTCTGGTAATGCTATTGATCAGTCCTTTATAATAGCAAGTACATTTTCAATATGTGTAGAGTATTATTCTATTAAATGCGTGTTTTAGCTAAGGGTCACAGTGGGTGTAGCAGCAATGCAAGAGAATGCATTCACATCAGTGGTGGGCCAAAATTTTGCATCGAAATTTGCAATTATGCATCGTAATCATAACGCGAAATTTCAGAGAAAATCGTAATTAATTTTGTATGTAAAAGTAATATTTCAAAATTTTGAGTAATTTTCACGCATAATGTTGTGCCGACTTTAGAGGTTAATAGGAAATCCCCCATACAAGCTATTGCTACCAATTGCTACATATGGAGAACAATGGGTATAAGTCACAAAAATAATTTTTCAAAAAGACCTTGTAGTTTTTGAGAAACTCGATTTCAAAAATGCAAAGAAAAATGGTTTTTAAAGTGGATCCGAAATGAACTTTTACTCATTGCATAATTGTGTTCCTTTCCTATTGTTTATAGGGCATTCCTCAAGCCAAATACCTTTTTGTTTTTGTTTTAATACTCTAATTCCCTATAAACTAAAGAAGTCACGCCCACAAGATTTCAGAGAGCCTTGGCAGTAGCAAGGGCTCATGGGAGCTAAGTCTGGGCAGGAGGAGGGGGAGGTGTTACTAGCCATTGATTTCAGAGGCAGAGGGGAGGAGGGAGGAGGGGGGATTAGGTTTTTTCACAGTCTGAGTGCTGACAACATGGCTGCTGTCATTGTATCACAGGAAGAAATAATCATATTCTATTAAAGCAGTATGCAGACAGATTTGCTGTGTAAACTATCTAAACGTTAGATAAGATACAGTATATAGACAACTTACTTGTTATAGTTAGTTTTTCATCTCGGATCCGCTTTAAACTTTTATTTTTCTTAGTTTAAAAAACATTTTCCTTTGCATTTTTAAAATCGAGTTTCTCAAAAACTACAAGGTCTTGTTGCAAAATTCTTTTTTTGACTTGTACCCACGATTCTCCTTAACATATGTAGCAATTTTGGTGTCAATAGCATGTATGGAGACTTTGCTATTCACTGCTAAATTCAGCAATAAATTACACAAAATTTCACGAAATTGTATACGAAATTACGAATGACTACACAAAATCAATTGAATTTGCAAAGCATAATTACGTATAAGCGTAATTGCAAAAATGTACGCAAAATTTAGCAAAATCATAGTTTGTTGATTACGATGATCACTGCCGCACATTAGCTGTGCATTGCATTGCATACAGCCAATGAAAAGAGTGCTTCACTGTCACTGGTAAAGTGCATTGTGGGAAGCCACACGCCTATATTACGCAACGCACCCGCCCCACTGTAAATGTTACTGTGCTACACAAAGTAGCTGTTATGCCGCACTGCAATGTACCACTGTGAACCTGGCCGTAGTTCTGCTAATGATTGGAATACGGGTGAAACTCCAAAAATTAGAATATTGTGCAAAAGTCCATTTATTTCAGTAATTCAACTTAAAAGGTGAAACTAATGTATGAAATAGACTCATTACATGCAAAGCGAGATATTTCAGGCCTTTATTTGTTATAATTTGATGATAATGGCTGACAGCTTATGGGAACCCCCAAATCTCAGCCCATTAGAATATTTTGGAAATGTTCCATATTCTCATCTCAAAGTGTCCGACTCCAATCAGCGAATCCATCCAAACACCTGCAAAGGGTTACTATTTCATAGATTATTTTCACCTGTTAAGTGGAATTTCTGAAATAGATGAACTTTTCCACAGTATTATAACTTGTAGAGTTTCACCTGCAGACAGGGCCGGTCCTAGACTTCTTGCTGCCCGAGGCAAACTTGTGATGATGTGCCACCCCCCCCCCCCTTTTGAATTGGAATGATAGCACAGCACCTGACAATTTGCACCGCACTTTATAGCTTAGGTGAGCCCCCCCAAAAAACACCCCCAGTATAGGTAGTTAACCAGTTATTGGTGCCCTCCAGTGTTGGAAGCTAGGTACAATTGCCCCCAGTATAGGTAGCCAGGTACTGTTGCCCCCAGTATAGGTTGGCCAGGTACAGTTGCCCCCAGTATAGGTAGCCAGGTATAGGTGCCCCCAGTATACGTTAGCCAGGTACAGTTGCCCCCAGTATAGGTTAGCCAGGTACAGTTGTCCCCAGTATAGGTTAGCCATGTACAGTTGTCCCCAGTATAGGTTAGCCATGTACAGGTGTCCCCCAGTATAGGTTAGCCAGGTACAGTTGCCCCAGTATAGGTTAGCCAGGTACAGTTGCCTCCAGTATAGGTTAGCCAGGTACAGCTGCCCCCAGTATAGGTTGGTCAGGTACAGTTGCCCCCAGTATAGGTAGGTAGCCAGGTACAGTTGCCCCCAGTATAGCTTAGCCAGGTACAGTTGCCCGCAGTATAGCTTAGCCAGGTACAGTTGCCCCCAGTATAGCTTAGCCAGGTACAGTTGCCCCCAGTATAGGTTAGCCAGGTAGAGTTGCCCCCAGTATAGATTGGCCAAGCACTCTCTTCACTTTCCTGTTTCTGCTTGGTGCTGCCCCCAGATTTTTGCCGCCTGAGAAAGTCACATCACTTGGCATTGTGGGCAGACTGGGCCTGCCTGTAGAGGCCCCAAGGACCCTTTGCTAGTTTAGTGTTCTTGTACTTTTTGTGCATAATTTGTGACAATCCCTCCTATTTCTGGACATCTCCCTTAGTTTATAAAATAAAGGCATAGAAGAAGATAGAGAAGAAAGAGAAAAAAAAGTGCAAAAAGTAGAAGGACATGGAAGGAGATAAAAGAGGATGAAGGCAAATGAGAAGAGAGAAGAAGAAACAGGACAAAGAAAGAAAACGAATTAGATTAGATGTCCAAAGAAAAAGAGACGAAATGAAGTAGGAAGGAAAGGAAGACGATGATAAAGAGAAGAAGAAGGTATAAAAGACTTCTGTCACCCTCTATCAGGAAAGCATTGAACCCGTCACATATTATAAAAGCAGACCAATCGGGAAAGACGCTTGCTTTTATTTAAAGGATAAAAAATGTTATTAAACAAACGGCAAAATATGATTTTTTTTCTATTTTAATCTCATCTACAATTTGGAGAGAAAGGCAATCATGAAAAATCGCAGTAAATCTGTATCCGATTTCCAATATTTGTGTTGCGGCGCACTCCAGGTTTATGTTGATTGTAAATTATTTTGGAAATCTTGTCAAGTCTAGTGCATCCCAAGGTTTCCCTCGCAAATATTAATCAGGGTAACACGCAGGCAATATGCAGCCCAGATTAAAATATATTCTTTCACCTTGTGCGCGGCCCGGGTTGACTTAGTATATTCTGATGTCAGTGGCAGGAATGGTACATCTTGCGTGACAGCGGAAGGCTCAACACAGACTTGGGCTACTGTATAAAGAAACATTTATTTAAAGGAAGAAAAAAAAAAAACTAAATCAAGCATAAAGATCCTCCCAGTAGACCCTCAAGATAGAAGTCTTTCTCATTTTCTCCATGGCAAAATTTAATCTACAGGCTTGCCTTTTCAAGCGATGTATTCAAAGAAATGCAAATCTCTGAGACAGGAGACCCCATCTGACTCTTAACACTACGTGAATGTCAGAGGCTTAAAGGTCGTAGTGGCTCTACCTCCATCTGTCCTCACTAAATTAAAATACAAATGAAAACGCGTAACACCTACACCTGTTTGTTCTGAGACGTCTGTATTTTTTTTCTCTTGCTGATCTGCATCTATTCGTGGAATTGGGAAGGACATGAGTAAATGATGTAAGGGTGAGAAGAAATACACAGCGAGCACGTTCATTAGGAAGCCCGTGGAAACCAAACGCGTAAGCCTCGTTTTCAGGCATTTCCAAGATTGTACATTTTTATGTTATTGCATTTTTAAGCTTAAAGAAAAAAAATTAAAGAAAAAAAACTCACCGTTGTGCATTGCCGCATTGCTCATACAGAACATCGCCATGTTTGGGGATCAGTGAATCTATCATGCATGGCGCTTATCAGCACCTGAAACAAGGTTTTACAGACATTTTTGGTGGTTTTTTTTTATTGTTTTTATTGGTGTGGTTTTTTACAGTGTGCTTTGGTTTTTAAGGTCTTGCAGGATTTTTACGCCATGGATGTAAAATTTTTGTTTAATGTACAGCAAGGTCGTTTTCCGGAATCCACGGTGGCTTAATAGGGAGCTGTTTCAGACCATTACGTTCATGACTGGGTTAAGATGTGAGAGGTTTGGGATTTTTTTTACGGTTGGCGGTATTAAAGCTAGCGCAGGTTTAAAAGGCTGTTCAACCACCTTCCTTAAAAGTGAAATTGCAGTAAAATATTTTAAATATGTATGTAATTAAAATGAGTTATATCTGCCAAGCCGATGGCGATTGGCTGTTAGAGGATCCTGCTCGTTCTCTCACTGCTCGGCATTGGTGGAAGTTCTGATGAGTCCTTTGGATTTGATGGACTATAATAACTTCTAAAATGTATCTAGTCTCAGATGCGACAGTGCAGCTAATAGAGCAGCAAGGCTGAAATCCAATAAGTTGTTATTACATTTACATGTTTATATGAGATCATACAGATGTTTTCAGTGGCTACAACACTGATGCTGAAATCCTCAAGGCTGGAAGGGGAATTCTCCTGCTGGGCTGAAGGTGAAGAATGTGGTTGACTTTGGGGCTGGTAGTTTAGGTGCCCGTGCTTAAAGGACATCTGTAGCATGTTCACCTATGGAAATATCTGGAGAAGGCCGGCTCTCCCAGTGTAATGTTTAATTGCTGTACATAGAGGCCGAAGTTTTGAGACTCACATGACCATCAGGCATAACAGGTCTATTGAACAATATCATACACTCACTAGCAAGCAACGTGCACTCTCAGGCTGATGCTGCAGTATTTCTTGGGTGATGTTGTTGGATAGACCTGTTATGCCTGATGAAGGGACATGTGAGTCCCGAAACTTCAGCTACTATCTGCAACAATTAAACATTATGCTGGGAGTGCCGGACTTCTCTGGTTAGTTAATTCCCTCTTCTTAGATGAGTTTGTTACAGATGTCGCTTAAGCACGGCCATCTACTGCACCATCTTTCTCTAAGAAGAGAGGAGGCTCTGAATTCCTTAGTGCCCCCCCAATCCTCTGTGCATCCCCTTGTTCCACCACCGGGTCCCCATCCCTTGTCCCATTGGCAGCATCTTTGGATCTTCTCAACATTAAAGTCAGATTCTAGAATGGGGGGCCTGACAGTGGAACAAGGGGGATGCAGAGAAGACTGGGAAGGCTCTAAGGAAGCCCTCCCTCTTATAAGGTGAGTATGTAACTCCCCCTCTGGTAGTTACAAGTATCCTTTAACTACTGCTTTTTCGATTGGGTGCCATAGGGTTATAGCCAACAAGCAGCCTATATGTATTTATCAGGTTAGAAGCTTAGAGCCAAGTTATAAGGTTAGAGCCAAGTATTGTTCAGAGGGAGGTTAGGGTGGTGGTGGAGGGTAGATCATGGTTATCAGTGTTGGGTGGGGCTTATTGATTAGTCTTAGGCATAATGTTACTCATTAGCAAATAACGCTGAAAACAGAGGTTCCAACAAAATTAAAATACACTTAAAAACAAATTAATAGGGAGGTATGGGAGGAGTTACCACCAGGTTGTTCAGACTCAATGGTTCTAGCTTAAAAAAAAGCTTTAACACTCCATATTCAACGCATTTCGCTGGACAACCCACTTCCTCAGACAAAATATTGCTTGGTTAACCTATTTTGGTTCCTGGACGTAGTTTCTACGTCCAGGAACCATGCGCGCTACCGCGCGCTCCCGCGGCCGATCGCACGCATGCACGTGCACTCCCGGCCGCGGATTCGATAGCCAAAGAATCAATGTATCGGGCTATGGTGCCCGATCACTGATTCCTCTCCCCCGCTGAAAAAGCGACAGCTTCTCTCGGAAGCTGTGCTTTTTCTGGCTGTTCCCTCCCCGATGCATCACTCTAAGCGTGTGTTACGCTTAGAGTGACGTCATGTAAACAAACTCATGGCCACCATCTTGTGGCCAAAAAGTAATACTACACCTGAAAAAAAATAAAAGTAAAAATTAACACACATTTACATTATAAATCTATTGTTTACCCCCCCACCCTCCCAAAACTACCCAAATAAAATGTTTACTATAAAAAAAAAACATTACAATAAAAAAAAAACATGTAAATATTTACCCAAGGGTCTAAACTTTTTAAATATCAATGTAAAAATGAAATATTTCTATATTTTTTTTATTTTAAACTTGTAAAAAGTGATAGATGCAAAATGGAAAAAATGCACCTTTATTTCCAAATAAAATATTGTCGCCATACATTGTGATAGGGACATAATTTTAACGGTGTAATAACCGGGACATATGGGCAAATACAATACATGAATTTTAATTATGGAGGCATGTATTATTTTAAAACTATAATGGCTGAAAACTGAGAAATAATGAATTTTTCCATTTTTTTCTTATTCTTCCTGTTAAAATGCATTTACAGTAAAGTGGCTCTTAGCAAAATGTACCCCCCAAAGAAAGCCTAATTGGTGGCGGAAAAAACAAGATATAGATCAGTGCATTTTGATAAGTAGTGATAAAGTAATAGGCTAATGAATGGGAGGTGAACATTTCTCACGTGAAAACGACGGAACGCGAATGGGTTAAGAACGTGGTGCCTCCTTCATGGTGGTAGAGTAGTGTCCCCCTCCCCCTTTATTCTGGACTACAGAGACTGATTTCTTAGCCTGAGTAGGGTTGGGTTTACTCTCCCCAACCTGCCTAGACAGTGGTTAACTTGAGTTAACCTGCTTATGTGAGTATTACTCTTTTAAAGCTATTTGAATGTCACCAGCACATCGGTTTTCTAGCAAAGAATATAGTCCAATGATATTTTTTAGGCATCAGTTTAGCAGCTGATAATCTAAGAGTGAAGTAAGAGTTAGGTGTGGTTGTAGGTTCTGGTACCCAAATGGTTAGCGTTAGGTCATCAGTAAAGGTCAGGCATGTTAATAGGAAGGGTGGGGTTAGGGTAAATGTAGCCACACCCTGACTTTTCCGATAGATGCAAATCAATCCCTAAAATCTGCCAGTAATCTTTTAACATTTTCCAATCCAATCAGTTAATATCTAACAGTTTATCCATTGGAAGCTAAGGTGGATTTTTGTCATTTGCCCCTCACGCTCCTGACGCCACCTTGTGGTCCTTTTTACATGGTAAAGTGGGGCGAGTCACCAAACCTGTGGTATAGGGCTCACTTAACTATCTCTATTAAAGTCTGGCTCATTTACAAAGAGTAGGTTTCTTACTCTCCGTGTAACATTTTAATTGTTCTATTCTTAATGGACACTTCCTAACCTATTTCTATAAGTTCTAGTTTTCCCCTATTGGAGGACAGATCAGCTCTGCAGTCAGTCTTTGGAGTGCGACCATTTGGAATTTTCAGAGACACCCCCGACCTGGGTAGTACCTCCGAGCATAATTACAAAGCATGGCGCACCCCTGCAAATGTTTAATGGAACCCCCTAAGGTCCACGCCCCCCTTTCCTAAGTAAGAAGTGTGGACAGTCCAATTCCTAATATTTGTGACCAGTATAAAAGACTCTTTTTCTCCTGAGTTTTCTCCCAGGTGATATTATCACAACTGGTCAATTAATTGCCTTTTAAACCCCCAGCAAGCAAGAAAATACTCCAAATAATTTAGATAGTACCTTGTAACCTACTTTTTTGTACTTTTTCAATTGCAGGCCTATTTGCAAATACATGTTTTCTTCTGCATTTTGTCCTAGGGGATAATTTTCTATTCTTCTATTTAGAATAACTTTTCAGCACTTTGCAATCAAAAAAATATGAAAAATAGGTGGGAAAAAACGACCAAAACTATGTTAAGTATTTGCTGCTGATTTAAAAGACATTTTGTTGACACATTTGAAAATATCCCTTAGGAGAAAACTTGGGAGAAAGAATCTAATGGCATATGGGCCACGGAGTGCTGAAAGGTTATTTTAAAAAAGTCGAAACGTTATGTCCTAGGAGGAAAAGTAAATTGCATATGGTCTATAGAGTGATTGTGGGTCGACCCGGTGGCTCGATTAGCCGCCGGATCGACCCCTGCGTGTTCCCGCGCGTTCCCGCCACCCTCTGGAATCGATCTGGCGGGTCATCGGACACGTCGGAAATTATCAATCGAGCTATCAGCAGCTCGATTGATAAGGAATAATCGCGCCGTGTATGCCCAGCATTAGTCTAATCTATAAAGTTCTTTTCAGACTGGAACTACCTTACACCTCTGCACTTGTGTCTGGACACCAACCTACACGCAATCTCCACTTCTCTTCTTATCCTCTCTCATCAGCATCACTGCTCATTATCTCATACAGGACTTTTCTTGAGTCTCCCCCTCATGGTGAACTCCTTTCCCCAACCTGTTCAGCACTCACCCTCCCTTACCATCTTTAAGTATAACCTAAGAGCTTATCTCTTCAACAAAGCACACACTGATCTAGCATTCTGAAATCACTCACTGCTGCCACTGCCACACATGTGACACATTCACAGTGTACAAAGCTTCATCTACCTATTGATTTTATCCATTCGCCCCTTAGATTGTAAGATTGAAAGGACAGGGCTCTCACTCCTTCAAACAGGATACACCCTCCAGGCAGGATACACACCCCATGCTGTGAACATGCACCAGAACTGTTCAGCGGAGGTGCGGATGGTTGTAAAAGCAGAGGTCGGCAACACGTGACAAAGCTGGAAGCTACATGGTCATTGGCTGGCTGCACAGCACTTGTAAACTGAACAGGAAGTGAAGAGGACCTGTATTTCCGACAGGGGTAGGCAATGTATAATGCTCCCTGGCTGCTTTGCATTATGTACAGGACCAGATCTTCCAAGCTCCCAGCCATCAGATCTCCTTGTGGGGCACGGGGGCTGCCCAATGTAGTTACTCTGACTCCACAACCTCAGTGCTGGCTGCAGGTGTGTGACTCAAAAACAACTAAAGCCAAAAGCTCAGCCTGACAACCAGGCAACCGGCATTCTTTATAAGGCAATGAAGATGGCAGCCTCTGTATGCAAACATATACTAACAGTTCCTGTTAAAAAGGGAGTCAAATATATATGCTATTCACCTTATCATTTAGTAAAAGGGGGGCCGGTATATGCTGTATAATATTGTTTATAATACTGATAATCTACTATTCCAGAATGCAACCTCTATTCATACAGCTAGTAAAAGGGGCACTACTAGTAAAAGTGATAAAATACCGATTCATTCAACAATACTTTACCTCTTCATAATAAAATAGCTGTAATATTTACCAAATGTTACTATGACCTAACCTCTCCCTACTCTGATACAGAATCAAACCCTCCCCCCCTCCGGTGGCCCCTGCCTCAGAGCCATGGGCAACCAACCTTAATCCTCTATGTTGTTTGTGTAATAATAGAATAAAACACTTCAGCACTGAATCATATACGTCCACCACCGGAAACACCAAAAAAACAGATGCGCTTACCGGAAGATTACAGACCTTAACTACAGGGTCTGCAATAAAGCCTTATGAGGTCAGCAGCGGGTGTCTTCACAGCTGGCCTCCTCTCCAGGTACAACAGAATGATTCAAATGCAGTATTTCACCGTATTTGGGCATGCAAAAAAACAATACACATCTAAGCGTATCTATTGCAATTTTAATAGAGATCCATAAAAGCAACATGTAAAAACTTTTAAAAGATCACTCACATCTGGGCCCTTATCACAGGAACCCACCATGAACAACAGCACGTAGCCCCTGATGAAACTTTGCCAGTGAAACCGGTCGGGTGAGGCTGACATTTGGCTGGACGGCGTCTTATGACATATGTGCTGTTGTTCATCGTGGGTTACTGTGATAAGGGCCCAGATGTGAGTGATCTTTTAAAAGTTTTTACATGTTGCTTTTATGGATCTCTATTAAAATTGCAATAGATACGCTTAGATGTGTATTGTTTTTTTGCATGCCCAAATATGGTGAAATACTGCATTTGAATCATTCTGTTGTACCTGGAGAGGAGGCCAGCTGTGAAGACACCTGTTGCTGACCTCATAAGGCTTTATTGCAGACCCTGTAGTTAAGGTCTGTAATCATCCAGTAAGCACATCTGTTTTTTGGTGTTTCCGGTGGTGGACGTATATGATTCAGCGCTGAAGTGTTTTATTCTATTATTGATCAAGATGCTGTACTGAAGTGTTGGACTTTGGCTGCTATATATATACTTTGCTCCATCTGATTTAATGGTTTTTGGTTGCGCTGATATTTATTTGATTATATTGTTTGTGTAATATTAGTAAATGATGAACATTCATAGTTTTATGTAACATAACTGTCATATAAAAAATTGATAATCGAGGAGTCAGAACACAGAAATAAACTTTTTTTTTTTTAATATAAAGAGGTTTAAGTGAGTATTATGTAAAACGATAATTAATGACACAGGTGAGAATTCTGGAAGCTGCTCGTTGTGGTGCAAAAATTTGAAATATAAACAATTTTTTTCTAAGAAAGCACAGGGAACAGTTTCAGAAACAATCTATCATTTGTTAAATAATGGGTTATTGTAATCGATGAAGTTGGTATGGAAATGAAAGGTAAGAATAGCAAGTGATATGTTTTTTAAAGAGAATCTGTACTCTAAAATTTTTACAGCAAAAAGCATACCATTCTATGCATTATGTTCTCCTGGGCCCCTCTGTGCTGTTTCTGCCACTCCCTTCTGCAATCCTGGCTTATAATTAACAGTTTTAGGCAGTGTTTACAAACAAACTAACCAGCTTGTGATAGGCTCATATAAGCAGAGTGTGTGAGTCATACAGAGCCTGCAGGGGGCCTGCAGAGGGTGTGTATCGCTTTTATCCAATCACAAGCAGCCCTGCACATTCCACTCATTCCAGCCTTAGCCCGACAGAGCGACAGAAGGAAACAGATTAGATCATATAACAGAGATAACACAGCCACTGTGCAACTAGGAAAGGCTGCAGTAAGCCAGAGCACATTAGAACAGGCAAAGGAACTTATAGGATAGAAGAACTAAGGCTGAAATTTTTGTTACAGAGTCTCTTTAATATTTACGGCGTCGTTATACAAGCGTCAAAGTTGTTTTATATTTACGTAACGCCCTTTTTATACAATTGGAGCCAACAGAGAAAAGATTTGCATTGATGTGAATGGGGCGCCCCCTTTAATAGGCACAACTATTAGTTTGTCCCCTCCATATTCCTCCTATTTCGGTTCACTTTATGAACTCGGGACTGTATATGACAATTTTTCTGCAGTTGAATTTGGGGGGGGGGGGGGGGTTGGACTGTATTAACCCTCACCAATAACTGATTAGTGGTGATAAAACTCTTATATGATAGATAAAGGCATCTGAGGGCAGGGAATAGATAAGCAAAGGTCAAAAGTTCAAGTTGGAGCTGCAAAAACTTAAATCGCCTGAGAAAACACAAACTTTGATCTTAACTTTTTAACTTTTAAACACACAATACGGCTGTGGGATTCCAGAAAGGTCATATTTAAGAGGTGGACAATAGATACAATTTTCAGCTCATCAATTTGTTTTTATTTTCTGGTTAAAATGGCCACTTCTCTATTTGCTTGCTTACAGCCGCCTCCCCCACAAAATAAACATGTTAGTTATTGTGACCCCAAGTTTCAGACGCTATTTGCATTCCTTACCCCCCTCCCCCCCAATAAACATGTTAGTTAATGTGACCCCAAGTTTCAGATGCTATTTGCATTCCTTATAACCCCCCCCCCCCCCCTCAATAAACATGTTAGTTAATGTGACCCCAAGTTTCAGATGCTATTTGCATTCCTAATAACTCCCCCCCCCCCATAAACATGTTAGTTAATGTGACCCCAAGTTTCAGATGCTATTTGCATTCCTAATAACTCCCCCCCCCCCCATAAACATGTTAGTTAATGTGACCCCAAGTTTCAGATGTTATTTGCATTCCTTATAACTCCTCCCCCCCATAAACATGTTAGTTAATGTGACCCCAAGTTTCAGATGCTATTTGCATTCCTGGAGACATTTCCATCAAGGAAGGTTATACGACGCTCCCTGGTAGCTACTTAGTAAATCTCTCTTTAATGCTGTAATAAATGTTTTGGAGGGGTGGAATGGAGGTGTTAGCTGGTAGCAGCATAAACGTCAATCCTGTAAATATGTTTAAAGACTTCTGTGCGCTTTAAGTCCCTATCGCCATCTGCCATTAACCGGAACGCGGAGGAAAAGAGTTCCTATTTATAGACGGGGACGCTGCTCCAGCTACATTCGCCTACCGATGTTCAGTAGTGTTAAGACATTTGTTCTCTGCAATGAAATGTATTTTTCAATCTATTTTCGTTTTATAAGGAGCTTGTTTAACACCTACCTGTAGGCAAATGTCGAAAAGAAAAACAGAGAAAATAAAAAGCGTTTAATCCACTTGCAGTTTGTTACGTTAAAGTTTGACCCCTAATAAACCTAAGCAATAGAACTGTATGCAATCAAAGGCTGCTTATAGTGAAAACGGTAGGTGTGGATCGAAGTCCCGCCAGGGCACTATCTGCATAGAGTTTGTATGTTCTCCCCGTGTCTGCGTGGGTTTCCTCCAGGCATGCGTGTTTCCTCCCACGTCCAAAAACATACAATTACTTAATTGGCTTCCCTCTAAACATGAGCTCCTCTGAGGACAGTCAGTGACATGACATGACAGTCTTCACTATATATATATACTAAATAATAATAAAAACAAATAATTAGGGCCTGTTAACACTAAAGGCGCTTTCGCTTTTTTTGTAACCACTTAGTGACATGCAGACGTATTAAAATGTCCTGCTGGAGACTCTGAATGGCTACAGGACGTTTTAAAACGTCATGCACTGCTGCTGCTGCTGCTGTGCGCGCTCCCGTGCATTCCTGTGCGTGTGCACGTGAAAACAGTCAACCCCCCCCCCCCCCCCCCGCCCGAAAAAAAAAATACACCTTTTTTTCCAAATACTATATTGTCACCATATTTTGTACTAAGGACATAATTAAAATTCCTGTGATAACCAGAACAAATAGGCAGATAACATGTGTGGGTTTTATGCACAGTAGCAGTGTTTATATTGAAAATATAGGGGGTGAAATTGAAATAATTGTGTATTTTTTTCATGTTTTCCTTGTTTTTCCCTTTAAAATGCATAGAAAATAAAGTAATTACTGAAAACAAATATCAACCCCAAAAAGCCCAATTGGCGGTGAAAAAAACAAGCTATAAATCATTTCATTGTGATTAGTAGTGATTAAGCTATTGGCAAATGAAAGGGATGAGCACTGAAAGGTGAAAATCGCTCTTGTCCGTTAGGGTAAAAACCTCCTTGGGGTGAAGTGGTTTAAAGAGAAACTCCAACCTAGAATTGAACTTTATCCCAATCAGTAGCTGATACCCCCTTTTACATGAGAAATGTATTGCTTTTCACAAACAGACCATCAGGGGGCGCTGTGCGACTGATTTTGTGCTGAAACCCCTCCCACAAGAAGCTCTGAGTACCGCGGGAAGAATCCCCAAGGATGCCTAAATCTTCGTTTTTATTTCAGTTCATGTGTGCTTTAATTATTCAGAGATCCAGCCCTGTACCCTCATCATCATAGTTCTCATAAGCCTGAATGGGTATAGACACCCCAAATTCACAACCTCTGCTGTAAGAAACGGACAAAGAGATATATTTTTATTCTGCTATACACACATTTACAAATGTGCCTTCAAATGTGAATGAAGAAGATACTCCCTTCATGTGAACACGGAAAAAGCCTTGAACCTGAAGCCACCGCTGATCATTACACGCATGTTGTCCACACTCTTGAATGACAAGTTACTGCCATTTGCCATCTCCCATCAAACCCTCTCTACCTCTCAAAGTGCCTGACAATCTCTGACATGAATATTTGAAAGACATTAGCGGAAAGGATGATCTGCCTCTCTCAGCCCTGTTGCCCAAGTTTTTTTCCTCTCCTCCTGTTTCTTTCAGCTTGATTAAGCAACAATAACCTGCCCGTTAAATTGACTTTATTATATTTCTGCTTTGAGAATTTTCTGTGCAGCGGTGGATATAAATTGCGTAATTCTCTATTCAATTAAACCACGAGGCATTGTCTATAAAACGTCACCCATTTGACATCCCCGCGTAAGAAAGAGGGCCCCCGAATGCCAAAGACCGAACTTAGAGGATACAATGGTTAAGACTAACAAGTAATTTATGACCCTCTCCGGCGGGGAACGAATAGAGAAGACTACAATATTTTTAGCCTCCTTAACTTTCATTATTATTTTATGAGACAATTCTTATTGCACAAAAAAAAAAGGTTAGTGTCAAGGGACTGCGCTAGTTGAAAGAGTAGCAGCTTCAACTTAGTCGTGCAAAAATAGTTTTTTTTTCTTTTTCTTTTTTTTTGCCATTCCGTTACATAAATGAAAGAAAGAAGCTTGTCATTCCAACTTCACAAAAACAGCGCAAGATGAAATGCACGACTCCGCTGGGACAGCCATTTTTTCTGTTATTACAGGAGAAAATTAGAACCATAAAAATGTCCAATTTAGGGGAAAAAAGCTGCTACTTTAGTGTCATTTGCATAAAAGCTCTTACATACAAATTGTTATAAAGACAAATGGATGGAGCACTCTTAAAGGAAATTGGTTATATCTTAGGATACTTTGCTTGGAACAACATAAAGGATTCTTTGAAGTGAAATCCATTCTCAGGTAAATAATCTGAGGAGAGATTTTTCACCTATTTGGACGGACGTGAGACGTTTTTCATAATGCCTCATCTAAAAATGGTATATTTTGTTTTAAACTTTAGCATCTATAGCGTCCTCCTCCCGGGGAACAAAGCCCTTGTGCTTTACTCGGTACTCAATGTCATCATTAACCAGCCAGAGCTGACAGTCAGCCAAGTGGACTCATTTTTCAAATGGTCTTTCTGGCATCAAATGTAGGAGTGTATACGGGATCCATAACTGTCGTGGAAATTGCTAGGAGCTGCTTATTTCCTTGGCAACAACTAACCTTTGTTGTAACTTCAAATCACCTTTCTTCACTCTCTTACTTTGCTTATGAAACACTTTGTGTGCCTTCTCGTTTTTATTAACTATAACTTTTTTAATTTGCCTTAATTTTTTTTGTTTTTATACTTTGCAAGGGATAAGGGGCAGAGTTGGAGTTGCAGGTTTAGATCTGGTCCAGGACACTCTCAGCATGGACCGTTCTTTGTTCTCCCCATGCTCATGTGGGTTTCTTGCGGAGATTCCAGTTGCCAATGGAATCCTACAAGCATGTGTCTTGGCTAATCGTGTTTCTCCCATATTGTCCCTAGATTATGGTATGATTGTTAGACTACATAGACTGTATAGACTACTACAGACTACAGCTAAAAGATAAACATGTTTATGTACAGTGCAAAACATAATATAACCAGACTGATTTTATTTTTTTTTTATTTTTTTTTTTGCTGCTTGAAAGAGTTAATTTTCAGGCAAGCAAGTGACAGCTTCTGTCTTGTTTGTACCTTGTTGGGAATATAGTAAACTTCACAGATAAGAAAATCACAGCCATAAAACGTCTGAGGGCAGACAATAGATGGAAAAAGGTCAGTCATGCATTTTAACTCTGGAATAAAACATTCAATCTACTTTATAAATGTTTAAATAATAAAAAAACAAACAAACATGGGATATCTATAAAAAAAAGGAATTTTTAGGAGTAGGGGGATAAATACAATTGTTTATCTCATCCGTTTATTTTTAGAGATGGCCCAAACAGTTTACTGGCGAGCAGCATTCTGGCACGTCCAATTCGCCCCCTATACATCATCATTGAGCTAAACTTTGACCCCTTACCTCACAGTCAGCAGACACATGGCGGCCAATCAGCTAGCTAGTCCTTCCTGGACCTCCCACCCACTTATCAAAAAAGCAGTTGCGGTGGCCATATTGGATTCATTCTCTGCTGGCTGCTGTTAGTGGGAGCAGGGTCAGACTTGCTGCAGGTAGGTAGGGAAAGCATTAGCTAGGCCTGTGTTCTGGTTCCTCACTTGCTGTGAAAGCACCCCAAACAGTCCTTTTGAGGGCTAGTACATCGGTCTCCTGTGTTTTTTTTGTGTGTGAGACACTCCACAGCCCACTGACACCCAGAGCTGTGTGCACAGCCACAGAAACACTTAAGTGCATTATTGTTTCACTGTATTCTGATAGTACTATTGTATCTCTCTGTGTGTGACACTTCACAGCCCACTGACACCCAGAGCTGTGTGCACACTACTGCTGTTACCTCATTACACTGCAGGCACAGAACCACTCCAGTGTATTATTATGTCACTGTATTCTGATAGTACTATTGTATCTCTCTGTGTGACACCCCACAGCCCACTGACACCCAGAGCTGTGTGCACACTACTGCTGTTACCTCATTACACTGCAGGCACAGAACCACTCCAGTGTATTATTATGTCACTGTATTCTGATAGTACTATTGTATCTCTCTGTGTGTGACACCCCACAGCCCACTGACACCCAGAGTTGTGCGCACACTACTGCTGTTACCTCATTACACTGCAGGCACAGAACCACTCCAGTGTATTATTATGTCACTGTATTCTGATAGTACTATTGTATCTCTCTGTGTGACACCCCACAGCCCACTGACACCCAGAGCTGTGTGCACACTACTGCTGTTGCCTCATTAAGCTGCAGGCACAGAAACACTCCAGTGCATTATTGTTTCACTGTATTCTGATAGTACTATTGTATCTCTCTGTGTGAGAGTTAAAGAGAGCTGTCCATGCTCGGAAGCCATCAAACCTGAATGAACTAGAGATGGTTTGTAAAGAGGAATGGCCCAAAATACCTTCAACCAGAATCCAGACTCTCACAGGAACCTACAGGAAGCGTTTAGAGGCTGTAATTTCGGCAAAAGGAGGATCTACTAAATATTGATTTCATTTATTTTTTGTGGTGGCCAAATTTATACACCTGCCTAATTTTATTTAAACAATTATTGCACACTTTCTGTAAATCCAATAAACTTCATTTCATTTCTCAGATATCACTGTGTGTGTCTCCTATATGATATATTTAACTGACATTTTTTATAGTAACAACCAACGATTTATACAGGAAAATCATGACGATTAACAAGGTTGCCCAAACTTTCACATCCCACTGTACGTATATATGTATAATTTATTTTGGGCTCTGTGTCTTGTTTTGGCCTCAGCACATTTATGCAGCTGGTCAATTCGGGAGCAGACTGCATTTTTGAAGCGCTGCCATTTCCTGCAAATAAATAAATGCTAAGGCATTAGAATTGCATATGCCCTTTTCAGATGTGATTGCATGTCCACAAAATGCAATTAAAAATTAAATGCAATTTTTTTTTAAAAAGTACTTAAACTAGGACTTTAAGTTGAACCAATTTGTTTCCAGTATGGTTGCTGGTTATGAACTATACTGTATGTATCTATCTGCATGCTTTTTTTACACTCATACCTAGATGTGTCCAATATGTCTGCATACATCATGGACCTTCTACCCTCCACTCATTAATACAGACCCCAGAAGAGAAACAGAGGTAAGGTCTTGGGGGTGACTCACAGGTAAGCTTGTTGCCTTGGTAATTTCCATAACTTGGTTAATTGACTCATTAAGTGTTAATTAGAAACACCTTGAAGTTAGGTCCGCTGATTGCTCACACAGAGTGACCTTGAGGGTATTTCAAAGACGTTCTTGTAAAGCGTAGCGCAAGTGAGGGGGGGGGGGGTTACCTGGACTTGCATACATCGTTCTATTCCCAGTCAATTAACTCTGCTTCAAACACCTATAGCCTTACTGCAGCTGGAAAGCATCCCTCTACTGGATAATATAAGCTCTGGAAAACCACTAACTAATACATATTATGAAGTTCTTAAAATAGCCCTCTTAAAGGAATGCAGAGTTTATATAAGTAGAGGGTAAGTTACTGAAGAACCCAGAAAATGTTAATATTGTGGGGACTATAGAAATAACTGTCACCGCCTCCACTTATAGGGTCTTGGCAGTTTGGAAAGTGAAATGGTTTGTCCTTTAGTGTGGTGGTGTTTAGGAGGTGTAGCCATAAATAATTGGTAATTATTGGTAATTGGTATGTACCCATTGACCAGACGGTGTTGGAAGAATTGCCTTCAGAGATTGGCTTGAGACTGATTTATGATGGTTATTGGCTGTGCACTTATAGACGGATTAGTAATTGTAATGAACTGCTTTGCTTTTGCACCCTTATCGGTTTATACATTATCTGCCCTCCTTATAATGCGGCAGCCCTTGGCCAGCATCAGCTCCACTTCCACGTTTAACCTACTGCTGGCAATCCTTCAAGCAGAATCAAAGCCTGTCATCCAAATGCAAACATTATGCAATTAAAAGCCTCTGCATGCTTGTTCAGGGTCTATGGCTAAAACCCTTAGAAGCAAAGGGTTAGCAGGACTGCCAGGTGACTGTCTCCATACCCATTTCACCTCAAGTGTACTTTAAAAAAAGACAATGATTTAATGTAGTTGTAAAAAAAAAAAAAAAAAAAATAATAATAATAATAATAATAATAAATTTAAAGGGGTAGAAAATGGTCAATTTCCCCCATTAGATAACCACAATAGAGAAAAATGTATTAGATTTAGTCAGCAATGTGTTTCGTGGATCTGCTTGCCCCTTTATCAGGTTCACTATAAGAGTCCAGGGATATAAAGTAACACCAAGTGCCTCCACCTCTATATGCCACTTTGTGCTTGTTGTTAAATGTTGCCTATTGTGGTTGTCTGATTATTGGAGTTAAGACCATCACTTTATTCCCTTTTCAGTGTTTTTCATTTATTTTCTTTCTTTATCACATCCTCAGTCTTTGTACAAACTGGGCGTGCTTATAGCTGTTTACAGTCTCTATCAGGTTAGAGTCTTCGCTACCACAATGTCCATATATAAACTTATACCAAAGTTGTGACAGCGCTCCTCTTCTTGTAATCTATAAGATTAAAGACAAAAGCTCCACATAGTGCTTTACTGTAAAAATGACCATGCAAAAAGCATGCAGCCCCTCTCGCGTGAAAATGTGACTATCCGTGCTCCACTCTGTGTCTCAGCCACAAACACCCCTCAAATATAGCAGCTCACCACATTGACACAGGGGCGTATCTGGGTAATATAGCGCCTATGGCAAACACTGAAATTTCGCCCCATATCTATACTGGAGGTTTCCCTTCAGTATGAATATCCAGAGGTGTGTCCACCCCAATATAGGTAGCCAGAGATGCCCCCCTCCCAGCATAGGTATTTAGATGAGTCCCCCCTCCATATAAGTAGCTTCCCCAGTATAGGTTGCTAGAGTTAACCCCCCAAGTATAAGTAACAAGCAGCATCCCTCAGTATGGTAGTGGAGCATGAGAGAGGAGGGGGCAGAGGGAGGAGGAGACGGCCATGGCACCCATGGTGCTGTGGTGCCCATGGCATGAGCCATGCCTGCACCCCTCTAGATACGCCTCTGCATTGACACCACCTCAAAATCCAGGTGGGTCTAGCGTATAAATGTAAGGGCCACAGAATGCACTGCTCCAGTTCTCAAGCAGTATAAATCCAATGTTTAATGTAAAAACAAATAAAACAAATATAGCATAATACAGCCTTGACAATCAGCGTATTTGGCCTGTGCATATATGCGCACTCACTAGAACCAGATGTTCTTGAACCCTATCGGGCCTTTGCAGCCCAGCGGTATCCGTCTCTCGTGCGGTGCCGGCATCCCGTGCCTCCGCTGTGTGATTGTTCCTAGTTCGGCGAATCCTGCGCTGCCCAGTGACGTCAGACGCACCTTTCACATCCTATTATTTTATTCAACTGTACTAGAGGTCTAGCAGTGCCGGTTATGGCTCGCTCTCCCCGCCTGTCTTGTGGTTAGTTGCCTTTCGGGGTGGACTGTGTGTGTGAGTTCACCTAAATCTATATTGATTGATAACAATGGTACGCTAGGACTGGCTCTTCTTTAGTTCTTGTTTCTGAGATCCATCTCTAAGGACAAGCCTGCTAAGAACCCTTAGGGCCTGCTGGGCATACGATTGTGTTGCTCTACAATGCAGGTGGATGAAAGGCACGGCACGTTGCTCTCAGTTCCAACACCGACCCCATTCAGCTTTAGTGTTGGTGTTTGAATTCGGGATCCTGCATCTGGAAACCTGAATCATGCCGATTAACACCCTTCAGCAACCAGGCTAGTGGACAGGGTTGTGGTCCGTCCACGCCGCACTTCACATACTAGAAAGGTGGAAGCATCGAGTCTAGTGGTGCCCATCACAAGCTCGTGGTCACGAGACATTTTTTGCACTCACAAGGTTGTAATCGGGCATTAGTGATTGGCTCTCGATCATCAATGCCGATCACGAATGTCGATCACGAATGCATTCGTTACCCGACTCGTGATCAGGAGTTACTCATGATAACTAGTCGGTATTCGTGATTAAAAACCCGCCGACTTTAGCGGTTAACAGCAAAGTCCCCTTACATGCTAGGAGCACCAGATTTGCCAGATATGTTAAAGAGAGTCTGGAGCGAGAATAAATCTCGCTTCAGACCTCATAGATAGCAGGGGCATGTGTGCCCCTGCTAAAACGCCGCTCTCCCGCGACTTAACGCGGGTCCCTTCACCCCCAAATCCCCTCCGTACAGCGGGGGAGCGCTTCCGCATTGGGGCAGGGCTAACCGCCGCAGCCCTGCCCCACGCGTGTCTGTCAGACGCGTATCTCCGCCTCTCCCCTGCCCCTCTCAGTCTACCTTCACTGAGAGGGGCGGGGGAGAGGTGGCGATGCGCGTCTGCTAGACGCGACTAGAGGCAGGGCTGCAGCCGTTAGCCCTGCCTCCAGGAAACAAAATTTTCACAACCAAGTTTGCGACCAAGGTTTGCGGGGGTGGGTTCGGGGGTGAAGGGACCCCCGTTTAGCCGTGGGATAGCGGGGTTTTAGCAGGGGCACACATGCCCCTGCTAACTATGAGCTCTGAAGCGAGATTTATTCTCGCTTCAGAGTCTCTTTAAGAAGAACAGTGGGAATGAGAGTAAAAGTATACAATTAAATGCGGTAAACGACAGTTAATGTATTTACCGCATTTAAATGTATACTTTTTTCCTTTGAAACTTTAAAATCGATTTTCTCAAAAACTGTAAGGTCTTTTTGAAAAAAAAAAATGTGCTCTTGTTTCCACTGTTCTTTTTAACATATCCTGTGAATTTGGTGTTTCTAGCATGTAAGGGGGGCTTTGCAATTAACCATTAAAGTCAGCGGGTTTTTAATCACGAATAACCAACTCATGATTCGTGATTACATGCGGTTATTCGACTCAAAACCGCACTCGAGTCAGATATCCCTTTCTATTCATGATCGTCATCACAAGTCAATTTGTAAGTGGGCGGAGTTAAATTTGTGATCACTCGAATACGTGATTGGGGGTATCCGAGCACCACTGATCAAGTCCACGTGGAGTTCGGCGGAAGTGACCCTGTGACCCTGTCCCCTAGCTTAGGTGCTCCGGGTTTCCAAATGCACAATTCAACTGCACTGAATGGGACAGTCCAACATAATCGCACAAAATGCATGCAGCGGTATGTTACTAGAGCACACTGCTTGGAGGTGCCCATCAGACAGTCCTGCCCATGCATTGTCTGATGCCCCTGCATATCGGGGCACATGGAATGGGTGAAGCGCTGCGGCACCAGAAAGGGGAGCCACAACATACTTGGCCTAGGGGAACGAAAAAGTATAAACCCGGCCTTGATCGCACACTGATACGCGCTACTGAAATCCGCTCAACAATGTGTGCCAGGCCCTTATTACTGATTATATGCTAGAAATCAGCCACGCCCATTCTTTATACCCGCTATATGTTGTGCCACAACCAGGGGCGTAACAATAGACCCTGCAAGGGATGCAGCTGCAGGGGGCCCAGAAGCCACAGGGGACCCCGTTCTGAGAGACTGACAAATAAGGGCAAGGAGAGAAAAGACGTTCTGCTCTCTGCACAGTTGGTCTAATGACTGCATCTGCTCGGCCATTGTCTACAAAACTTTGTATGATTTGTTATCAAAGGTTTGTAGACGGTCCCTATTCAGTAGGCAGGGGTAGAGGGCCCGACCTAAAGTTTAACAGGGGGGCCCAGTGATTTCTAGTTATGCCCTTTGCCACAACAGTGTGTATTTGTCATCTCTATATACACAGCATGTCGGCAATGGTACAACCTGTATGAATAGATTCCTGTGCTGTACATTCATGGTCATATCATACTTTGTACAACACAACAGAAGATGCTGGTGCTACACAAGTCAGTAATAACATTAATCCGGCCGGGTCCGAATGCCCCTTACATCTCCGCCAAACATAATAAGCAGAAGCTTAAATTCCTCCCTCGCCTCTCATTCAGTTTGTTTGGTTCTTTCAGGATGTTTGTGCGGAGGAATTTCTATTGTAGATTAACACAGCGGAAGATTCTCTGGAAGATTCTTGGACATTCAGATATGTAAATAGTCTTTGTGGAACGCGCTGCCATGGTTTCCTCGCGATTTGTGACACATCTGTATTCCGCTAAGGGGACACTGCTAATACAAGCACTATTATGGTAAGCATACCCCTTACATAATGCAGAGCATTTCAAATATGTCTTTGACTGTGCATGCCAAAGCATATGTATATAGATGCAAAGCTAGTAGGAGTGCATGAGCCAGTCTATATATCTTGTCAGAATCAGCCTCCTCTATCAAAAGCAGAAGACGCAGGGCATATAGATAAGCGAATAATACAGCAGCCTCATATTCACATTCAAATTTTTATTTTTACCATTCAAATTTGACTCCCCTTCCCTGCCTCACCCCCGCGTCAGTCCCTTCTACGTATATAATATAAAATCCCCCACTGCTTGCGTTTAGACGCCGATCAAAGAATGCGCTGAGGGTTTTTTTGTGATTATAGATGGTTTCTAGTTGAAAGAATTTTTTTTTTTCCTGTCGCTGCAGTAAAATAAAAAAAATAAAAAAAATACCCTCTTTGTAAATACAAAAGAAGAGTCACTGATGAGGATGAAGAATCGTTTCATGAAACGCCATCTGTTCATCCAATTAAACACCTCGTCTATGTAAATTTCATAATTTCAGAAAATCTGCGGCTACGTAAGGCGGCGGCGGCGGTGGTGGCGAGCGCTGACACTTTAGGCAATGGACTGAGAGTGGAGAGGAATCGGCAGGACTGAGATAATGGAAGGTGCGACTCTGAGAAGACGCTCGTTTGTTTATTCATCGGAGCTGTGAAAGATGACAGATCATTTGCAGGGGGGTTTATGCTGCATTCGTGGGTTTTCTCACTTATGTATGTAGTCATATTGTGTGTAATGATATGTTGGATTCATCCATCTCAGAACCTCTGTGTGAGTTGTGGAGGGATTGCAGAGGAATGTTAGAGGACTAAATCTGCCTATAGACCGGCAGATTCTGCAGCTCGGTGGGGATTGCAGAGGAATGTTAGAGGAGTAAAGCTACCTATAGGCCGGCAGATTCTGCAGCTCGGTGGGGATTGCAGATGAATGTTAGAGGAGTAAAGCTGCCTATAGGCCGGCAGATCCTGCAGCTCGGCGAGGATGGGGGCTGGATCTACCGGGTAACAGTTTGTAAACGAGTACCATACATGCTCATTGCTAGCTTGCCGGCTAGTGACACGTTAGTGGCAATAGAGAAGGGCAGAATGGGAAAGAGTGGCATATGGTGAAGCAGCTTCCTATGAGTGGGGGCAGTGGGCTGGAACAATGCCCTCAGTGGTAGCTCGGGCATTGGGGGGTGGTGAGGATTTGGCATACTGGATCTCTAGGCCTCTAGGATCTCTAGTTAAACTGCTCGTTTATCTAGCAGTTCAGCCACCCAGCTGCTGGCCGCAAGTTCCACTAGGCTGCAATTACATGCAGCCAAGTGACAGCATTCGGTTACACTGTGCCTGTCATGTTTACACATGGCAACATTACTCAGCGGCAAAAACATGTGCTCAGATGCAACAACATGGGAAGGGCTGTGGATGGGAGCTGCTGACTGGCATTGCTGCATTCATGACCTGCCTGCAGTTGCTTGTGGAAGACATCCAAGCATAAAAAAAACTTAATTGCCTTAAAATACAGTAGTTAGTGACCCAAATATTTGTTAACCTGGTATTTTTTACACTGATGCCTTTGCTGAACTGTGCAGTGCCAACAGAATAGTGGGATTTGTTTTTTGTTCTTTGCTACAGTAACAAGCTTATTTCAAAATGCAAATAACAGAAACTTCCCATTTCAGATAGGATAAGGACACTGACTAGAAGGTAATTGAATCCCCCTCCCTTTGAAGAGTTTACACAGTGATGCAAGCCTTATCTAGCTGATCCTTGCTTTAGGAGAGAAAGTAATTTGTAAAATAGGCAGTACAATAACGCTGAACTGGGTGAAAAAAAAAAAGAAAAGGGCAGAAGTGATGTCACTTTTGGCATCACAGCGAAACAGTAAAATTGGAAACTACCAGAAACATTCTTTTCTTTTTTTCATATCACATTTCTCTGAAATCTGACAGTGATCCCTAAATACAACACGGTAGGTGAGCTAAATAACACATTTCTTATTAGATGATCTATTCACATTTTATGACGTTTCGCCCCACTTTAAGGTTACTGATGAGGACACAGAATTAACAGGTTTTCGAAAATCAACTTTTGCATGAAAATTTTGCAATTTTGAGTTGAAAGCTGGATTTCCTGGAATTGCAACACTAAAGTCTCTTTTTTTACCTTATATTGTCATAAAATCATCTTCAGCATTAATTTCCAAGTGCAATTGCCGCATCCCCATGGCAGATGAATAGCCCTGCAAATTTCCAGTACTCGTAGGGCTTTACTTCCTTGAAGAGGCAGAGCTTTGAGCTGTAGCTCCACCTCCTCTGCAGTCAATCTCTGCCGATCGCCACCTCTCCCCGCCCCCCTCATCTTCTTTCACAGAGAGGGGCGGGGAGGAGGTGGAGATCCACAAAGATTGATTGCGGAGAGGCAAAGCTACAGCTCAAAGCTCCGCCTCTCCAGGGGAGCAGAATGTACGACCTACAAAGTTGTGCAACTTTGCAGGTCTATTTCTCAGTAAAAATCACTTATCTGCCGTGGGAATGCGGCGATTTCACTTGGAAATTAATGCTGAAGAGGATTTTATGACAATATAAGGTAAAAAAAAAAGAGACTTCAGAGTCTCCTTAAATTCCTAAAGTCAGGCAAAGGGCCAGTGCACACCAAAAAGCGCCAGCGTGAACGCAAACGCTTAGCGCTTTTTGAAGTGATTTTTTTAAGGCAATTCTAGGCATGTGCCTAGAGATTCTCTAATTATGCCTAGCGTTTTTTGGAGTGTTTTGGTGTAGCGTTCTTTATATTTTTGTACAGTAGAGCTGTAACTCAGCAGCTTCTGTAACAAAAACGCTTGGAAAACCGCTCTGATCTGGCGCTTTTCAGAGTGATTTTCCACCTTCGTATACTTAACATTGAGGCTGAATCGCCTCAGAAATCAGCAGAAATGCTGCAGGACCCGCGTTTGAGTTTGGGAAAAAAGCATATCGCTCTGGTATGATCCATCCCATCCAAATACATTAGCCAAGCGCTTTTCAAAGCTCCAGCGTTTTTAACCACTTTGTCCTCCTTGGCGTATAAAAACGTCAAGGAGGACAGGCGCGCTCCCGCGCGCTCCCGCGGCCGATCGCGCGCGTGCACGCGCACTCCCGGCCGCGGAGTCGGTAGCCACGGAATCAATTTATCGGGCTACGGAGCCCGATCATTGATTCCTCTCCCCCGCTGAAAAAGCGACAGCTTCTCTCGGAAGCTTCGCTCTTTCTGAAGCTGTGTCCCTCTAAGCGTACATTGTACGCTTAGAGTGACGTCATGTAAAAAAAATCGAGATTGCCATCTTGTGGCCAAAAAGTAAAACTACAAGTAAATTCCCAAAAACATTACAATACACCAATATTTCCCCAAATAAAACACTTTTATATCCCACCCTCCCAAAAATGCCCACATAAAATGTTTAATAAAAAAAAACAAAAAAAACATTACTATATAAAAAAAAAAACATAAATATTTACCTAAGGGTCTAAACTTTTTAAATATCTATGTAAAGATGAAATATTTCTCTCTATTTTTTTTTTTATAAGCTTGTAAATAGTGATGGATGCAAAACGGAAACAATGCTCTTTTATTTCCAAATAAAATATTGTCGCGATACATTGTGATAGGGACATAATTTAAATGGTGAAATAACCGTGACAAATGGACAATAACAATACGTGGGTTTTAATTATGGAGGCATGTATTATTTTAAAACTATAATGGCCGAAAACTGACAAATAATGAATTTTTTCATTTTTTTTCTTATTCTTCCTGTTAAAATGCATTTACAGTAAAGTGGCTCTTAGCAAAATGTCCCCCCCAAAGAAAGCCTAATTGGTGGCTGAAAAAACAAGATATAGATCAGTTCATTGTGATAAGTAGTGATAAAGTTATAGGCTAATGAATGGGAGGTGAACATTGCTCGGATGCATAAGCTGAAAACAACTGAGATGTTAAGTGGTTAAAAACGCTCATAAAAGCTCTTGGTGTGCACCAGCCCATAGTTATGTTTGAGTATGTTTTTAAATGTTTTTTTTTTTTTTCCAATATTGAGATACGTCTACTGAGCATGCTCGAGGGATGTGAAAGCGAGGATGCTAAGCAAATTTGTAAACTATAGTGAACATATTTTTACAATTTCGCACTAACCAAGTTTAATCTTAATTATGGATTATGGGGAAATATAGTCACAATAATTTTACAATTTTGCGAAGCAAACTGTGAATCCCGAATTGTAAAATTTGTTTGTAATGCAAATATCAGAATCCTTTTTATTTGGTCGTATCAGTTTGCACTTACAGGAATTTGACTCGGCTGTTGCTTAACAGACACAACCATACAAGGACAGACAGTATAGATATTACAGGTCAAGGACGGTAGCATGAAAAAAGTGCGCCGGCTGAGGATGCACAAAAAGGGCCCATAGACTTTAATGAATTTTTCGTTAATACGGCGAAAAAAGATGAAAAAAGGGCGTCATGAAAAATTTTGTTAATAACATTAGAACATTATAGTTTTTGAGGTAGTTTAGAACTTTATAGTTTATTGTCGTATTACCGTATTTCGTTAATAAAGTACAGTTTTTACGGTTTCAAAGGTATCATCGTTAATATATGTAAAAGGGTGTTTCTGAAGAGGGAGTGGTTAGGGATAGGCACCACCAGGGGGAGTGGTTAGGGTTAGGCACAACCTAGGCAGCGGTTAGTTTTAGGCAACACCAGGGGTGGTGGTTAGGATTCGACACCCCCAGGGGGGTGGTTAGCGTTAGGCACCACCGGGGGGGTTAGGATTAGGCACCACCGGGGGTGGTTTGGGGTTAGGCACCACCGGGGGGCAGGGGGGTTAGTATTAGGTGCCACTAGGGGAGTGGTTAGTTTGAGGCACCACCAGGGGAGGGTTCTGTGTGGGTTGGGTTAAGCAGTATTGATGAAAAACGCAACAACATTTAACATTAATACTTATTTGTTATCATATCTCATCTGTTTTTTGCAACAGTAAATATCGTTAATAAAGCTTGACAAGGATGGTTCTCGTTATCAAATTTTGTTAATACCGGGCGCCAAATCCATTAATAAGTCGGGCCCTTTTTTCATGGCGCCCTGTTTTCATGCACGCTCAAGGACAGTTTTGGAATTTAAGGAGTTTTTAGAGTTCTGTGGAATTTTTGGAGTTCTGTGCAATTATGTTATCAAGTCCTAGAAGTTTAGAATTATCGTGGTTCTGCACAGTGTTGTTTGGAATTTTTTTCCCAAGACATTTTTAACATTGAAAATGTAATTTTCAATTTTGAAATTTTTTGTGTGAAAATACATTACTTAATATAATACAATTTACTTGTATGTATAGATTAGCTTCAAGCAATTTTCTCAAAGTTTTCATTTTTTTTATAATGGGAGGAAAATTGAAATGTTACAATCAGTGTAATAAATAGATTGTAGTTCTTGAATTGCCACTCCCCCTTCCTCTGGCTGTTCTTACTAAGATAGAGTTATGGCATGGACTGCCACTCCCCCTTCCTCTGGCTGTTCTTAATAAGATTGAGTTCTGGTACGGACTGCCACTCCCCCTTCCTCTGGCTGTTCTTACTGAAGTGGACTTATTGCATGGACTGCCACTCCCTCTCCCTCTGGCTGTTCTTACTAAGATTGAGTTCTGGCATGGACTGCCACTCCCCCTTCCTCTGGCTGTTCTTACTAAGATAGAGTTATGGCATGGACTGCCACTCCCTCTCCCTCTGGCTGTTCTTACTAAGATTGAGTTCTGGTACGGACTGCCACTCCCCCTTCCTCTGGTTGTTCTTACTAAGATTGAGTTCTGGTACGGACTGCCACTCCCCCTTCCTCTGGCTGTTCTTACTGAAGTGGACTTATTGCATGGACTGCCAATTACCTTCCCTCTTATTGCTCTTACTTAGATAGAGTTATGGCATGGGCGGCCACTGCCCCTCCCTCTAACTTTTCTTATTGAGATGGAGTTATGGCATGGGCTGCCACTGCCCCTCCCCCTTGCTGTTCTGAGACAGAGTTATAATATAGGCTGCCACTGCCACTCCCTATGGCTGTTCTTACTGAGATGGCATTATGACATGGGCTGCCACTCCCGCTCTCTCTGGCTATTCTTACTGACATAGAGTTATGGCATGGACTGCCACTCACAGGCAGGGGAGAGAGGGAAAACAATGGGATCGGTCAGTGCTCAGCTGTCGGGAGTCCCAAGATCTAGCATGCTGGATCTCTAGCAGACGTCAGATGGCCTCTGTACATATGTTGAATTGACCTGTTTTGAGGCTGTCTCTATCGTCTGCCATGGCCAAGTTCAAACCAGCGTGTGCTTGAGAATAGGAGGGATTCTGGTTATGTGCTTGAAGAGGTGGTCAGGTGACTCCACAGCAAATGGAAATGATTCTGGTATTTCTGACAGTAAAATAACGAGCTTTGGGTAATCAGCGCAACAAGTACTCGGAAGAATCACATATGAGGACACAAATGGCGGTAAAACAGTTGCATTACAACAACTTATAATCTTTCCACATTGCAGTTTTGCCATGTTTCACACAGTATATTTGTGCCAACTGTGGACAACCCGTTCCCCTGAATTGAGCTGAGTTGGTGGAGAAAAGACGGGGAGATGACGGAGATTTCATTCGGTTCCCTATGTGAGGAAAACCGACGACCAGCAGACAGGATCAGATGAAGCTCAGAGACAGAGTACAGGATGGGGTGATACGGCCTTGCCACACAACAGATTTGATTGTACTCGGTGCTGCTGTATGTGGTGACATTAGAACCAGAGTGGAGAAGATCCTAACTGGCATGTTTATCGGCAATGGACTACCAGCTGAATATCCTCTGCAGATAGTGTGATCCTCAACCTGCGCAGAACACCGACTGTAGGTGGGTGGCATGTGAGAAACTGTGTTTATTGCTAATACTACAACAACAACAAATAACATTTGTAGAGCGCTTTTCTCCCATAGGACTCAAAGCGCAATAAATTCACCCACTGGGACACTAGAATATTTATTTATTGATGAAGAAAAGATTCTAGTGCCTTGTCAAGCCATACAATTGTAATATATATATACATATATTGGGGGGACTTGTCCTTTAACCCTTTCCAATCCTAAGCCGGACTATGCCTGACATTGGCATTTTCCTCTCTAGGACCAATGTTGGACATAGTCTTACATCAGAATGCACTGTTGCTGGACAAAGTCCGACACTTTGATCCTCTCCAGCACCAAGTAGCATCACGTACTAATGGAAATACATTGGCGAGCATGCAAGAGGAGCAGAGCGTGAGCGGGTGCTGGCTCTCCCCACCACCACTGATGGCGTACATATGGTTTGGACGCCGGTGAGTTGGGCGCAGGGCAAGCTGAATGGCGGCTCTCCCTTTTGCCACTAAACTCTCCAGAGGCGTAAAATACTATCCCCTCCTCCGAGTTGTAGCAAATCAGAGGGAGATGTAATTTGGGGTCTTGCAATGGGAAGAGCTCCAAATTACTCTTGCATGGGGGGTGTATGATAGCATTGCTGCTGTGATGGCGCCCAGCTTTGTCTCACGCCGCTGAGCATTGAGCGCCTTGCGCCAAAGTTACCCGTTGTGCACCGGTGGTCCCCTCCATGCTCTAGTGTGAGGAGGTCAGCCTCTCCGATTCACCACCGCCTCTGCAAATCCCAGTCACCCCCCCACCCCCCACCCCAGTACACCGCAAAAAAATGACTTCCTGGGCGTGATTGGGAAAATCGTTCGGAAAGGGTTAATAACTCAGCCAAGGTTTACGAAATTACTTATATACTTCAGAACCTCAATTTCCCCTTTTCCATGTATGAAATTAAGGCTTTTAAAGTGGAAAAAGTTTCCAGTAGTTATGGTTTGAAAAAAAAAAACAAATTGGATTTAATTCTGACATGATGGCTTTTTTAATTGCTATAAAAGGCTTCTGAGTTAACAGTGTTTAAGGTATTCTAAATTGTCTCTTACTAAAAATTAATTTTTCCATCAGAGATCGTGCAAGGAAAAAAAAATATAATAATGATCTCTTTTCGGCAGCTGCGATTTAATAATATTTTTTTCCATTATTTTCATTGTCAGGCAGATGAAAGTAAAATGGTCTCACACTGTGCTGATTTCTGTCCGGGCTGTATATAGACATTTTTAGCTATCACTTTTAATCGTCTTGATGACTTGAAACCTCCTCTCAATTAACACTCCAAATGACACTGAGATGTCTTAATGGAAGATAGAAGTGAGAAAATGGAGAGAGAGAAATAATACAGGAATGCGGCAGACTATATTTGGGATCACTACCAGGGCTGGAACCTCCACCGTGGTGCAGCTAAGGATCTGTGTGTGGGGTTCTCAAACTGCAATGCAGGGAATGCTGGGAGGGGAGGGGCTTAGTGATAGGCATAGGTCAGACAGTCCCAAAAATAAACTGCAATTTTTATTGTTTGTATGATTTGCCAACCTTTTAATTGAAAGTAAAAAAAAAGAAATCCAATAGATTATACATTTTTTCATAACAGGCAATAATTTTATAGGTTAAAAAGCACTGGTCCAGATGCACTAAAATCCAGTGAAGTTGTCATGTGTAGGGAGCGTACGTCTATAACGCAACGCAATAACTAACGCAAGGGACGCCCAGGCTTCTAACTCATCAGTGCCACACGCGTTACTGGGACAATGCGCATTGCTATGGTAATGTGCGGGGTAACACTAATGGGTTGAAGGGCCAGGCCAGTACTCCCCCTGCACTAGTAGCAGTGATATTGCTGTGCAATCCCTGTGCAGGGCAACTTTACTGGACATTAGTGCTTCAGGCCTATAGTTACATATATCTACGTAGCTTGGTTGAAAAAAAGACATTTCGTCTGACAAGTTCAACAAGAAGAAAAAAAGTAAGTCAATACAAAAACATTTCTGTCCTGCACCTGCGTATACTGTATTCCAGTTGATCCAGGGGAAGGCAAAAAACCCTTACAAGGCCTGGGCCATTTAACTTTTAGAGGGAAAACATTTCTTCCTGACTGTGGCAGTCAGATAAATCCCTGGATCAACTCTCCCGGTAATTACCTAGTGATTATAGTTGTGGCTGCACTTCAATGCAAGGAAAGCATTCAAGCCATTTTTAAATGCAGATACAGAATTTCCCCAAACTACTTCCTGAGGTAAGATATTAACCACTCTTACTGTAAAGAACCCTTTCCTAAATAGGTGGCATAAACCTTTTTTCCTCCATAAGCAGATCATGCCCCTTTATACTTTTATACAAACCTAGGGAGGGCCAAAATATGTGTCTGGCAAGCTTATGTATTGCCCTTTGATGTATTTATACAGGTTACTTAGGTCACCCCTTAGCTAAGGTAAATGAACCCAGATTGTCCAACCTTTTTTGGTAAGTGAGACCTTCCTTTACTCTGATTAATTTAGTTGTCCATCTTTGTACCTATTCTACTGTACAATGTCAATGCGTGCATGCAAAAATGGTGGTGGGAAATTTGGCCGCAGGGTGAAGCTGAAAAATGGCTGCTCCTGCAAAATTCAACAGCGTTAATTACTATTCCCCCTCTAGGCCACCATGGATAGTGGAGAAAGACGTAATATGGCTTCCATGTTTCGATGTCAATGTAACTCCTATAGCGTGCTGCCCAAAACTGTATCCCATACTCCAGATAGGACCTCACAAGTGATTTATACAGAGGGAGTAGTGTGTGCCCCTCCCCCTGCATCATGTCCCCTCCCCTGCATTATTCCATACTCCAGATAGGACCTCACAAGTGATTTATACAGAGGGAGTAGTATACTAGCGTCTTGTGATTTTAATTCCAATTTTATGCATCCCAGAGTTGTATTTGCCTTGGCTGCTGCTGCTTAGCTTTAAATACAGTTGTCTAACTTTTTATCAGCCAGTATTCCCAAGTCCTTCTTATAAAGAGAACCAGAGAGGATAACATAAAGGCTTTTATACATACCTGGGGCTTCCTCCAGCCCCATACGCACGGATCGCTCCCACGCCGCCATCCTAAGCTGCCTGGATCCGCCGGTACGGGGTCCCGTCATTACCGCCAGTTGGCCGGCAGACGCGCCCAATTCTCCGCATCACAGGGGCTCCCTCCATATACCTACGCGTGCGGCTGCCTACTGCGCAGCTGCATGCGTAAGGGTATGGAGGGAGCCCCTGCCGGAAGTGACGGGACCCGGTAGCGGCGATAGAGGAAGCGGAGGAGGGCGGCGTGGGAGCGATCCAGGCTTATGGGGCTGGAAGAAGCCCCAGGTATGTATAAGGGCTCCATTCCTCTCTGGTTCCCTTTAAGTCTGAAGCTTTCAGTTTGTCAATTACGTTACATGGTGCTCCACCATTGGTATGTCCAAGGTGCATGACCTTGCATTTATCTGCATTAAATGTCCTCTGCCATCTGTCTGCCCGTATGACCATGCTGTAAAAAGCCTGTTCTAATATGTCACTATCCTGGTTAGTGTTCATAATTCTGCATAATTTTGTATCATTTGCAAAGATGGCAACATTACTCTGTATTCCGTCTACTAGATCATTAATAAATAGATTGAAAGGGACCAAGAACTGACCCCTGTGGTACCCCATTGTGAAAAGTTTCCCATTTTAAATATGTTCCATTTACCACCACTCTTTGCATTCTGTCACTTAACCAGGGCCGCGGTTTGTAAGCCCGGGGATCAATTAATCGGGACATGGTGCCCGATCATTGATCCCTTTCCCCGGCAGAAAAAAACAGACAGGATCTCTTGGAAGCCTCGCTCTTTCGGCCACTTACATCCCCCCCTACGTCCCTCTAAGTGTACATGTTACGCTTAGAGTGATGTAATGTAAACAAACTCATGGTTGCCATCTTGTGGCCAAATAGTAAAACTACATCTACATGTTAAAATAAAAAATAAACACATATTTACATAAAAAATACTATGTACCTCCCACCCTCCCCAAAATACCCAAATAAAATGTTTAATAATAAAAAACACATTACAATTAAAAAAAAACTTTTTAAATATCCATGCAAACATATAATATTTCTATATTTTTATATATATATATTATAAGCTTGTAAATAGTGATGGAGTGATGGATGCAAAACGGAAAAAAATGCACTTTTATTTCCAAATAAAATATTGTCGCCATACATTGTGATAAGGATGTAATTTAAATGGTTTAATACCCAGGACTATTAGCCAAATGCAATACATGGGTTTTAATTATGGAGGCTTGTATTATTTTAAAACTATAATGACCAAAAACTGAGAAATAATGAATTGTTTCCGGTTTTTTCTTATTCTTCCTGTTAAAATGCATTGACAGTAAAGTGGCTCTTAGCAAAATGTACCCCCCAAAGAAAGCCTAATTGTTGGTGGAAAAAACAAGATATAGATCAGTCCATTGTGATAAGTAGTGATAAAGTTATAGGCGAATGAATGGGAGGTGAACATTGCTCGGATGCATAAAGTGAAACACGACTGGGGGCTGAAGTGGTTAACCAGTTTTCTATCCACATACACACATTTCTCCTAGTCCCAAAACACACAGTAGTTTTTCAGATCTATACACATTCATGACCTCAGGTTAATTTTTGGTTTACCTATATCCAGCAATCTTGGTTCCTTTTTGTTTTTGTTTTTTTAGAGGTTTCCTAACAGACTAAGTTGAACCTTCCCGAATTCCCACACGTCTTGCCAGGACACCAAAAGAAACAATCTGCTGTTTTATGAGACTAAACATTTTTTAAGAGTGTTTTCTATTGAAACAGCGTGATGGCTGGTGAGATAGGTATCATCATTATTACAGGAGAATTCTCAGTCACCAGCACTCTATACAGAAAGCAGCCCGCGTGTCTTCTGTGCTGGAGTATCTCTTGGGCAGGGGTCCACAATCTCTCTGTAAATTACAGACAATATAAAATAACGAAATGTACTCACTATCAACTCAGAAACAAGGCAGGATCAGCACTGGACAGCTCCCAAATAGCTCACTCAGCTACGCATACGGCTATTTCACACCAAGGAAACCAGAACTGAAACATAAAGATTGTGACATTCTTAACTTCATTGTTTCTGCTACTTGCCTGGCTGTTGTGCTGATCCTCAGACTCTCACACTCGATACATGATTAACCCAAAGGGAACTTGTTTTCTCTAGAATGCAGGAGGGTTGGTAATCATGTTAGGTTTGTATGTGGTTGATATTTCATAGTTATATAGTGAGTTTGGTTGGAAAAAGACATCTGTCCACCAATAACAACCAGGAGGAAATAAGAAACAAACAATTGAATACAAACAAATACAAAATAAGTATATTTCTGTCCTGCACCCTCACATTTCACAGCTTATTCAGAGGAAGGCAAAAAAACAAACACAAAAACAACTCTTACAAGACTTGGGCCAATGAACCTGTAAAGAGCAACTCTACCGAAAAATAGTACTAGAGGGGAAAAATGAATCAATACATTGCAAAGTAAGAAATTAAAAAAAATAGCGGTGAGATCAGGATATGATTGATATTCGACATGTAATTTGTTTATATTGTTTGATCCACAATCAGCCTGCAGGTCATCATCTTTACTACTGGCAGACAGGAAAGAAAACTAGATAGCACCTAATGTCATTTCCTATTGCCACACCCCCTAACAATGTGATAGGCTAAAAGGTTGTTGTTTTTTTCATAGATATACATATGCACAGAGGGAGATACTGGTTGCTTGGCAGTTGGAAACAGCTGTTATTTCCCACAATGCAACAAGGCTCACAGACAGGAAACAGACATGACATTGATTATGACGTCACAGTATGGGAGGGGTTTCACCACAATATCAGCCATACAGCGCCCCCTGATGGTCTGTTTGTGAAAAGGAATAGATTTCTCATGGGAAAGGGGGTATCGGCTACTGATTGGGATAAAGTTCAAACCTGGGTTACAGTTTCTCTTTAACTTCTAAATGACCGCCTCACACCAATTGGCATAAAATGCAGCAGCTCCCCCTTTACTGTGTAACGCCAATTGACGTTAAGTCCTAGGGGCAGAAATTGCTGGGAATCGCGTGCTCCAATGTGCACGCATCCCTGCTTGAAAAGCCACCGGCGGCGATCGCCACTGACAGACTGTTAGATGGCAAAACCGCCATCTATTTACATTGTACAGCGCTACAATCTACAGCAGGGCTGTACTGGGGACAGCCATGACACTTAGCTGTCCCCCTGGGAGGCTCAGTGAGTGATTGGCTCTCATAGGCTGATGTCTATGAGAGTCGATCGCTGTGATTGGTGGCTGGCGGGATGAGTGAGGGGGGTATTAAAAATAAATAAAAAATAGCAAAATGTATCAAAAACAAATAAATGAATAAATAAATAAATAGAAAAATAAATAAACATTACAGCAGTGATCAGAGCCCACCAACAGAAATCTCTGTTGGTGGGCAGAAAAGGGGGGTCATTTGTGTGCTGCTTTCTATGGCTCTGCCGCAAGCTCTCAAAGCTGCAGAGCACTGCAGTGTACAAAATAGCCTTGTCACTAGAGGGGTGTAAACTACCGGTCCTTAAAGAGAAACTCCAACAAAGAATTAAACTTTATCCCAATCAGTAGCTGATACCCCCTTTTACATGAGAAATCTATTCCTTTTCACAAACAGACCATCAGGGGGCGCTGTATGGATGATATTGTGGTGAAACCCCTCCCACAAGAAACAAGAAAAGTACGTACTCTTGGCAGTTTCCTGTCTGTGAACCTTGCTGCTTTGTGGGAAATAGCTGTTTACAGCTGTTTCCAACTGCCAAAAAACATGCAGCAGCTACATCACCTGCCAACAGTAAAAATGTTCTCTGGAGTTCCTCTTTAAGAGGTGAAAGAGTAAAATGCCTTCTCATATAAAACTCCTGGATTGGCTCTGCTGGGAATTACCTAATAAAAAATACAAATCCATGGGTCTAATGTGTTAAAGGGAACCTGAAGTGGGAGGCGTATGAGGGCTGCCATATTTATTTCCTATTAAACAACACCAGTTGCCTGGCTGTGCTGCTGATTTGTCTGGCTTCAGCAGTGTCTGAATCACACAAATGAAACCAGCATGTGGTTAAAGGACCACTATTGTGAAACATTGTAAAATGTGAAAGCCATGTGTACACACACTGTGAGAATTACATGCCTCCCTGATTGAAATGCACTATGAATTACTTTTCTCCTCTGTCGCTATCACCTACAGTATAAAATACATACAGATCTGACAGGAAATACAGTAGGCCATCTCTTCTTGGAGGATTCTTGGTATCTACTTTGTGAGATGTCAGCCAGCCTCCCTAAACATTTGCACACTATTTGCCACTTGGACTTACCAACTGCAATTCAGTAAGTGCTTTCTAAAATAAAGAAACCTCTGAGAATCCCCAATGAGGATATGGACTAGGTTAAAACCTGTCAGATCTGTCAGATTTTTTACTGACCTAAACTGGCCACTAAGTTTGACCAGAACCGTTTGATCCTTGCCTATATCAGCTTATTTTTGGCCACAGCAATGCAGATATCGGCCAATAGTGGTGGTGGAAAACGTGGAAGACATCTGTGCAAACAACAGATGGACAAATATACCAGAGATGGAATTGGGCCAATCACATGCATTTCCTGCTATTTTCCATTGGTCTCATTCCAAGCTGAATTACATTTGCATGCACGTCTAAACCTCTTAAGGTGGCCACTAATGATCCAATTATTTTCATCCAATCTTACCATTTCTATGTAATATAAGAGACTGCCTGAATTATACATTCAATAGATTTACTCAGTTTACTCTTCTACTACAAAGATTTGGTAAAATTGGATGAAAAGGATTGGATCATTAGTGGCCACCTTTAGCGTCCCATCGACCATTTCTAGTGATGTCACCAAATCCACCAGGAAAGGAATCGATCTACTTCAGCAGTCACTGAAAACGTGTTCCTGGAATTCATACCTGTTCTGTAAGGGAATGGTGATCCAAGTCCTAATGGTACCTTCCTCTGCTGTTGTTTTACTAAATGATCACTTCTCATGCTGTTTATTGCCATCGATCCATAGTCTGTTCTGCCTATAAGTGTTTTATTTACAGAAGACTTATGGCATACAGAAAAGAGGTTAGATCTTAACTGACTCATATCTGTCAGGAGGATATTTTCAGTGATTTGTAAAAGTGTTTGTTCCTCTCTGATATTCTCTATTATCAAATACTAGCTGAGGTATGTATTTGGCTGGTGTTGGCTCCGCCCACTTTTTCTAACCCTAACACGCAATTACTCACTGACCAAGTTTGTGAGCTTTGCGGTCTTTGTCATCAATTATTTGCATTGAAATTTTAATATTCTCCTTGAAAAGCGACATGTGATTTTTGATTGGCATTTTTAGGCTCCACCCACTCTTCTGAATATTAATCCCAGTCACCCTAGTAACCAGCTATGCTAAGTTTGAGAACCCTGCCATTAACAGTGAAGAAGGGCTGCAGTTTACAATTTCCCAGAAAAATCTGTTTTTAACTTCACCCACGTTTTGTAACCTGGACACACAGTCACTACTCAATGACCAAGTTTGTGAGCTTTTGGGTTCCTGGCATCAAAATTGTGCTAATGGAAGCAGTTTATCCAGCAAAGAAATATGTCTGTTTTTGGCTCCGCCCTTTTACTGAATTTGAACCCCAAAAACTTAACGACTGACTGTAGCAGGTTTGAGGCCTCTGCCATTAACAGTGTAAGAATGGCTGCAGTTTCAATATTCCACTTGAAAATCAAAAGGTGAATTTTGATTGGCTGCTGTAGGCTCCACCCACTTTCCTGAATATTAGTCCCAGTCACCCAGTGGCCAACTGTGTGACGTTTGAGAACCCTGCCAATAACAGAATGGCTGAAATCAAACTAACAAATCTGATTGGCTGTTTGTGGCTCCACCCCTTTATTTAGTGAATGTGGACCCCAGTCACCCAATGACTGACTGTATCAGGTTTGAGGCCTCTGCTATTACCAGTGTAAGAATGGTAGCAAAGTGAATATTCCCCTTGAAAATCAATAGGTACATTTTGATTGGCTGTTGTAGGCTCCACCCACATTTCTGAATATTCATTCCAGTCACCCAGTGGCCAATTGTGTAAAGTTTGGGAACCCTGCCATGTAAAAAATTTAGTTGTTGTCACCGCCCACTTTTTCTAACCTTGACATACAGTCACTCAATTATCAAGTTTATCAGCTTTGGGGTCCTTGGTATCAATACTTTGTATAATCCCATTGAAAAATAAACAAATCTGATTGGCTGTTTGTGGCTCCGCCCCCTTCCTGAATTTGGGCCCCAGTCACCCAGAGACCAACTGTACCAGGTTTGAGGCATCTGCTTTTAACAGTGTAAGAGAATGGTAGCAGCTTAAATATTCCCTTTGATCATCAAAAGGTGAATTTTTATTGGCTGTTGTAGGCTCCACCCACCTTCCAAAATCTTAATCTCAGTCACCCAGTGACCAACTGTGCAAAGTTTGAGAACTCTGCCATTAACGGTGTAAGAATGGCTACAGTTTATATTTTCCCAGTAAAATTTGTTTTGTCTTCGCCCACTTTTTGTAACCTGGACACACAGTCACTCAATGTGTGTGAGCTTTCAGGATCCTGGCATCAAAATTGTGTGAATGGAAGCAGTTTATCCACCAAGGAAATCTGATTGGCGGTATGTGGCCCCGCCCCTTTAGTGAATTTGGACCCCAGTCACCCAAAGACCAACTGTAGCAAGTTTGAAGCCACTGCCATTAACAGTGTAAGAATGGCAGCAGTTTAAATATTCCCCTTGAAAATCAATAGGTCAATTTTGATTGGCTGTTGTAGGTTCCACCCATTTTCTTGAATCTAAATCGCATTTACCCAGTGACCAAGTGTGCCAAGTTTGAGAACCCTGCGATTAACAGTCTAAGAATGGCTGCAGTTTACATTTTCCCATTTAAAATGAATGGCTGAAATTTGATTGGCTGTTTTATGCTCCACCTACTTTTCCTGGATTTGTAACCTCGGTCACCAAGTGACCAACTGTGCCAAGTGTGGGGACTCTGGCTTGATTACTGTGAGAATGGCATCCTTTTACATTTTTTCCATTGACATGAATGGGTGAAGTCTGTTTGTAGCACCGCCCACATGTGCAGGGGGGTCACGAGACCCCCAGAACATATCATCCCAGGTAGTAAGGGATCTGCATACCAAGTTTCGTTCAAATCGGTCAAGCCGTTTTCGAGTGATCGCGGCACATACACACACACACACACATACGAATTTATATATATAGATTAGAGTATTAAAACAAAAACAAAAAAGTATTTGGCTTGAGGAATGCCCTATAAACAATAGGAAAGGAACACAATTATGCAATGAGTAAAAGTTTATCTCGGATCCCCTTTAAGCCCACATAGATGCTTTAAACACCTAATTTTCAGGGTATGTTAAGCAGAAGAGTGGAAACAAGAGGGGAAAACATTTCAAAAAGTTTTTGAGAAAATCGATGTTAAAGTCGGCGGAAATTTTTGCAAAATTCTGCATCGGAATGCGGAAATCGGTAGCGGAATCGGTAGCGGTAATTGGCAATGGCGGAAATCGGATTTCCCGCAGAATCGTAAAGTGGCATTACCGACCATCCCTACTTACACATGAGGTCTGCTTATATTCGAGTATATATGGTATTTAACAGATATTCATTACTCATGTGAAAAGTAATTACCAACCAAACTGTCAAGTTTAATTGATACTTACATGCAACTAACTAAAGACAGTTAGGCCTGACTGAAGACAGAATGACTATATGCAAATGCTATAAACTATCTACAAGCATTCTGTGGCTCACTCAAAGGATATAACAGAAGAGATAAGACACAAAACAGGCTAAATTCTTACGTCCGAAAAGGTGTAGAAAGGCAATGAAAATACGTCGGAATTTTACTGAATCAGAGTAGATAGCTTTACATTCAGCGAAGATTTAAAACAAATGTTCCAAAAGTTAGTTCAAAAGCATAACTAACTCAAGAAGCCACCGAACATTCCAGAAAAAAAAACCAAATAACTTTACCTCAGCTAGTGTTGGGCGAACACCTGGATGTTCGGGTTCGGGCAGAACAGGCTGAACATGGGCCAGATGTTCGGCATGTTCGGCCCGAACGCCGAACTCAATGGAAGTCAATGGGACCCCCGAACATGCCCATTTTTGGGGCCCTATGGGGTCGCAGGCATAAGGGGGGAGCATGCCCCGATCGCGGGGGGGGGGGGGGTCGGAAATTCCCCCCACCCCCTCCGCTAGCGCTCCCCCCTCTGCCCGCTTCCCCATAAAAAAAGTTTAAGGCAAGTTAAATAGTACTTGGTGGCTGGCACTGGCAGTGGAGTGAGGAGGAGGAGGAGTCCGAGTAGCAGAGTGACGCGTTGAGGCCGGGCAGCGGGCGGTTCAGCTGTAGTACCCTTGTGGTACTTCCGCCCTTCCTCTGACCTCACGTCCTCTGCATAAAAGGGTACGCATCACGCGTACCCTCGTATGCGTCATCACGTAGAGGACGGGAAGTCAGAGAAAGGGCGGAAGTACCACAAGGGTACTACCGCTGAACCGCCCGCTGCCCGGCCTCAACGCATCACTCTGCTACTCGGACTCCTCCTCCTCCTCACTCCACTGCCAGTGCCAGGCCAGCCACCAAGTACTATTTAACTTGCCTTAAACTTTTTTTATGGGGAAGCGGGCAGAGGGGGGAGCGCTAGCGGAGGGGGTGGGGGGAATTTCCGACCCCCCCCCCCCCGCGATCGGGGCATGCTCCCCCCTTATGCCTGCGACCCCATAGGGGGGCCATATTGCGGCATGTTCGGGCGAACAGGGCCCTGTTCGGCCGAACAGGGGCCCTGTTCGGCCCTGTTCGGCGGCCATTCAGTAGTTCGGGGCGAACCCGAACTTAAAAGGCCGAACACCATCAGGTGTTCGGCCGAACTCGAACATCACCCGAACAGGGTGATGTTCTGCAGAACCCGAACAGTGGCGAACACTGTTCGCCCAACACTAACCTCAGCTATGATAAGACTCAACAGTAATCTAGATAAAAATACATTTTAAGGACGATCTGAGAGCCACAAACAACTCTTAAGGGCATATGTTAGCTCATCTGAAGATAGGAGGACATGGCTTCATAAGCAGGGATGCTTATCCGGATTCCAGATTTCCGGGTAACCCGGATATCCGAACTTTTTTACGCTATCCGATTCAGATTCGGATTCCAGATTTGTCTTTAAATCCAGATAGCTACCTGCAGATGTTTGGACGCAATAACTCGGATATCCGTGGATATTGCAGATATCCGGATCCCAAAAATTAAATCTCTCCTCCCCCTCCTCCTCCTACATGGATCTTCCAGAGATTTGTAGGGTCTCAAAAGCAAGTTCACATACATTGGCCAGGAATCAAACCCAGGTCAACTGCTTGGAAGGCAGCTATGCTCACCACTATACCACCAACACTACATGCTGAAGCCAGCCTAGCATGTACCATTGTGATATACCCAAGGGAAAAATGAGCTTGCTTATTTGCCTAATTTGCTAGATGAAAGCAGTGGGACACATGGTGATACTGCTTACAGGCTTCAATTCAAGACTTCAGAAAGATCATGTGCCCCCCTGGATGATGCTGGTGCAACACACACAGCAAAGGACAGCAATTTGATGTCTGGAAGATTCCAGGGCAAGGGTGGGAAGGATGAAAATCTAGGTGGCCATGCAACCCTTCCTGCTAACCTAAAGCTTACTTGTGTCTTACAACACATTGGCTTAAAGCCTCATCTACACGGGTAGATGAGGCGGCGATGTGGCTTATCAATCGAGCCGCTGATGCAGCTCGATTGATAAGATCCGACAGGTCGGATCTTGCCACCGCTGATTCCCTGCTCGCTCCCCGCGAGGGGACAATGGCAGGGAATCGAGCGGAAGATAAGCGGCGCCGGCGGGGACGAGCGGGGAATCGAATCCGGCGCACGCGCGGCGAGCGGGGACGCGGCAGGTACGCGCGGGGATGCGGAAGAGGCGATCCGGCGGCTAATCGAGCCACCGGATCGCCTCCACATCTCCCCGTGTAGACGGGGCTTAAGACTTTACCAAATCCAATGCTCCAATATGGGGAAGCTTCTCTGTTTGCTGGTTTTTTGTTTCGTTTTTTAAGTGTGGTGTTACAGTTCACTCATCTCTTCAACTACAAGAAAGGCCCAGGAGTAGTCTTAGCTACCGTAATATCTATGTTAGGAGGAGAGAGAGAGAGAGAGAGAGAGAGAGAGAGAGAGATAGATATTGTTTTTTAGCTTCCAAAACGGTTTGGAAGCATTTTAAAGACCGCTTCCGGTTTTCAATCCGGATATCCGAATCCGACTGGATATTAGGTTCGGATATCCGATTATACTCAGATACCCAAAAGTTTGGATTCGGATATCCGATCCGGATATCTGGGTATCCGGATCCAAATCTATTCGGATTTTAAAAATTGGTATCTGAGCACCCCTGTTCATAAGATATCAGCACTATATAGATACATAGTAATAACATGGTAAAATATTACACTATGACTATGGTAGGAATAGACTGTGAGCTCCTCTGAAGACAGTCAGTGACATAACTATGTACTCTGTACAGTGCTGCAGAAGATGTCAGTGCTATATAAATACATAATAATAATATGGTAGGACATTAGACTATGACTATGGTAGGATTAGATTGTGAGCTCCTCTGAGGACAGTCAGTGACAGGACTATGTACTCTGTAATGTGCTGCAGAAGATGTCAGTGTTATATAAATACATAATAATAATATGGTAGGACATTACACTATGACTATGGTAGGATTAGATTGTGAGCTCCTCTGAGGACAGTCAGTGACATAACTATGTACTCTGTAATGTGCTGCAGAAGAGGTCAGTGCTATATAAATACATAATAATAGTCCAGCTATCTTTTGTTTAATATTACATTTTTGTTGGAAGACTAGAAACCACTCAGAATGAAAAAGTATGCGGTAATCAGGAAAATAATCAATACTTAAAAAAAAAAAAAAATAAAGAGGAAGAAAAATAGCCGTGTCTTTTTAGTGTATAAACTGCTGAATACTAGTTAAAGCAATAATAACTTAAGTGGCACAGTTCAAAGGCAACAGGAGAAATGCTTTCTATATTTGATTGCGCTAAAAAGAATATAATAAAGATTTCAGGCTTCAAACATTCTGCCGGAGACATTACACATTCCTGGTGAACTTAGATTAGCAAACTTGATGTTATGATTGTAAAATAATTTCATCCTTTCAAAACATTAATAAAGCAGAGGGTGAGGTGGACCAGCGAACGCCTGCAAATTGCTGAAATATATTTCAAGTTGTCTGCTCTACGGTGGAAGTCTTAAATGGATGCTCTCGGCATGCGTCCGTCGCACATTATTGTTACGTTAAGTGCTCTCGAGGTCCTGGACGTATACGCTACTTTCCTAAACAATTGCAAATTCATCAAGACGTTTTATTCAGCCAGTCAATCAAACTGGAATTGAATCAAATAGCATTGTGGCAATCACACTGTAAAAAAATAATATAAAAGATTAAAACACAATCCCCGGGCTATTGACATGGAAATAAACATTGATATTACACGTGGAGGTAATTAGCCGGGGCTGCTCTTCACCAGAATGGGTTTTCCTGTGTAATTTCTACTACAAACTGTGATATTCTCAGATTTTCTATAGCTCAAAGCTTACAGATCTAGTGGGACTTAAAAGCCCACATCTAGACACTAAGGTTTTACTAGTCCTGTTTGTGCAGGATTGCTGGTTGTGTTTAGGTCGAATTTGTCCAAAACGCACATTCAGGTTGAGAAACCCAGAAATTAAGATCTACCATGTTTGCAGAGTCAAGAAATAGAGAATAAACCCAACAGTGATAAGCAGAGGCATGGAACCTTATATGAAGGCCCTCAAAACTCACCTGTTCACTCTGGCTTATCACCCCTCAAAAGTGCTCTAAACCCGCAGCTGATCTCTGGTCCCCTACCTTTCGTGTCCTTACCTCTCCCTCTAGATTGTAAGCCTTTGGGCAGGGTCCTCCTCCTTTTGTGTCCTACCTGATCATGCACCTCCATTACTGTGAACCCATGCTATGCATCTGAGTGAACCTAACTTGCCTAATCTCCATGCTCCCCTCCAGTGACTGACTAAGCATTACCTGGTACTCATACTGTGCTGTGTGATCTCCATGCTCCCCTCCAGTGACTGACTAAGCATTACCTTGTACTCATACTGTGCTGTGTGATCTCCATGCTCCCCTCCAGTGACTGACTAAGCATTACCTTGTACTCATACTGTGCTGTGTGATCTCCATGCTCCATCCAGTGACTAAGCATTACCTTGTACTCATACTGTGCTGTGTGATCTCCATGCTCCCATCCAGTGACTAAGCATTACCTTGTACTCATACTGTGCTGCGTGATCTCCATGCTCCCCTCCAGTGACTAAGCATTACCTTGTACTCATACTGTGCTGTGTGATCTCCATGCTCCATCCAGTGACTGACTAAGCATTACCTTGTACTCATACTGTGCTGTGTGATCTCCATGCTCCATCCAGTGACTGACTAAGCATTACCTTGTACTCATACTGTGCTGTGTGATCTCCATGCTCCATCCAGTGACTGACTAAGCATTACCTTGTACTCATACTGTGCTGTGTGATCTCCATGCTCCATCCAGTGACTGACTAAGCATTACCTTGTACTCATACTGTGCTGTGTGATCTCCATGCTCCATCCAGTGACTAAGCATTACCTTGTACTCATACTGTGCTGTGTGATCTCCATGCTCCCATCCAGTGACTAAGCATTACCTTGTACTCATACTGTGCTGTGTGAACTCCCTGCTCCATCCAGTGACTAAGCATTACCTTGTACTCATACTGTGCTGTGTGATCTCCATGCTCCATCCAGTGACTGACTAAGCATTACCTTGTACTCATACTGTGCTGTGTGATCTCTATGCTCCATCCAGTGACTGAGCATGACCTTGTACTCATACTGTGCTGTGCGATCTCCATGCTCCATCCAGTGACTACAAACAAACACAGAACATTTATATCGCGCTTTTCTCCTGGCGGACTCAAAGCGCCAGAGCTGCAGCCACTAGGACGCGCTCTATAGACAGTAGCAGTGTTAGGGAAACTTGACCAAGGTCTCCTACTGAATAGGTGCTGGCTTACTGAAGAGGCAGAGCAGAGATTCGAACCCAGGTCGCCTGTGTCAGAGGCGGAGCCCTTAACCATTACTCCATTCAGCCACTGCTGAAAGAGTAATGGTTAAGGGCTCTGCCTCTGACACTGTGACTAAGCATTACCTTATACTCATACTGTGCTGTGTGATCTCCATGCTCCCATGCAGTGACTAAGCATTACCTGGTACTCATACTGTGCTGTGTGATCTCCATGCTCCATCCAGTGACTAAGCACTACCTTGTACTCATACTGTGCTGTGTGATTTCCATGCTCCCATCCAGTGACTAAGCATTACCTTGTACTCATACTGTGCTGTGTGATCTCCATGCTCCATCCAGTGACTAAGCATTACCTTGTACTCATACTGTGCTGTGTGATCTCCATGCTCCATCCAGTGACTAAGCATTACCTTGTACTCATACTGTGCTGTGTGATCTCCATGCTCCATCCAGTGACTAAGCATTACCTTGTACTCATACTGTGCTGTGTGATCTCCATGCTCCATCCAGTGACTAAGCATTACCTTGTACTCATACTATGCTGTGTGATCTCCATGCTCCATCCAGTGACTAAGCATTACCTTGTACTCATACTGTGCTGTGTGATCTCCATGCGCCCATCCAGTGACTAAGCATTACCTTGTACTCATACTGTGCTGTGTGATCTCCATGCTCCCATCCAGTCACTAAGCATTACCTTGTACTCATACTGTGCTGTGTGATCTCCATGCTCCATCCAGTGACTAAGCATTACCTTGTACTCATACTGTGCTGTGTGATCTCCATGCTCCCATCCAGTGACTAAGCATTCCCTTGTACTCATACTGTGCTGTGTGATCTCCATGCTCCCATCCAGTGACTAAGCATTCCCTTGTACTCATACTGTGCTGTGTGATCTCCATGCTCCCCTCCAGTGACTAAGCATTACCTTGTACTCATACTGTGCTGTGTGATCTCCATGCTCCCCTCCAGTGACTGACTAAGCATTACCTTGTACTCACACTGTGCTGTGTGATCTCCATGCTCCCCTCCAGTGACTAAGCATTACCTTGTACTCATACTGTGCTGTGTGATCTCCATGCTGCATCCAGTGACTAAGCATTACCTTGTACTCATACTGTGCTGTGTGATCTCCATGCTCCCATCCAGTGACTAAGCATTACCTTGTACTCATACTGTGCTGTGTGATCTCCATGCTCCATCCAGTGACTAAGCATTACCTTGTACTCATACTGTGCTGTGTGATCTCCATGCTCCCATCCAGTGACTAAGCATTACCTAGTACTCATACTGTGCTGTGTGATCCCCATGCTCCCATCCAGTGACTAAGCATTACCTTGTACTCATACTGTGCTGTGTGATCTCCATGCTCCCATCCAGTGACTAAGCATTACCTTGTACTCATACTGTGCTGTGTGATCTCCATGCTCCATCCAGTGACTAAGCATTACCTTGTACTCATACTGTGCTGTGTGATCTCCATGCTCCCCTCCAGTGACTAAGCATTACCTTGTACTCATACTGTGCTGTGTGATCTCCATGCTCCATCCAGTGACTAAGCATTACCTTGTACTCATACTGTGCTGTGTGATCTCCATGCTCCCAGCCAGTGACTAAGCATTACCTTGTACTCATACTGTGCTGTGTGATCTCCATGCTCCATCCAGTGACTAAGCATTACCTTGTACTCATACTGTGCTGTGTGATCTCCATGCTCCATCCAGTGACTAAGCATTACCTTGTACTCATAATGTGCTGTGTGATCTCCATGCTCCCCTCCAGTGACTAAGCATTACCTTGTACTCATACTGTGCTGTGTGATCTCCATGCTCCCCTCCAGTGACTAAGCATTACCTTGTACTCATACTGTGCTGTGTGATCTCCATGCTCCATCCAGTGACTAAGCATTACCTTGTACTCATACTGTGCTGTGTGATCTCCATGCTCCATCCAGTGACTAAGCATTACCTTGTACTCATACTGTGCTGTGTGATCTCCATGCTCCCCTCCAGTGACTAAGCATTACCTTGTATTCATACTGTGCTGTGTGATCTCCATGCTCCATCCAGTGACTAAGCATTACCTTGTACTCATACTGTGCTGTGCGATCTCCATGCTCCCATCCAGTGACTAAGCATTACCTTGTACTCATACTGTGCTGTGTGATCTCCATGCTCCCCTCCAGTGACTAAGCATTACCTTGTACTCATACTGTGCTGTGTGATCTCCATGCTCCCATCCAGTGACTAAGCATTACCTAGTACTCATACTGTGCTGTGTGATCTCCATGCTCCCCTCCAGTGACTAAGCATTACCTTGTACTCATACTGTGCTGTGTGATCTCCATGCTCCCCTCCAGTGACTAAGCATTACCTTGTACTCATACTGTGCTGTGTGATCTCCATGCTCCATCCAGTGACTAAGCATTACCTTGTACTCATACTGTGCTGTGTGATCTCCATGCTCCCATCCAGTGACTAAGCATTTCCTTGTACTCATACTGTGCTGTGTGATCTCCATGCTCCGCTCCAGTGACTAAGCATTACCTTGTACTCATACTGTGCTGTGTGATCTCCATGCTCCCCTCCAGTGACTGATTAAGCATTACCTTGTACTCATACTGTGCTGTGTGATCTCCATGCTCCCCTCCAGTAACTAAGCATTACCTGGTACTCATACTGTGCTGTGTGATCTCCATGCTCCCCTCCAGTGACTGACTAAGCATTACCTTGTACTCATACTGTACTGTGTGATCTCCATGCTCCATCCAGTGACTAAGCATTACCTTGTACTCATACTGTGCTGTGTGATCTCCATGCTCCCCTCCAGTGACTGATTAAGCATTACCTTGTACTCATACTGTGCTGTGTGATCTCCATGCTCCATCCAGTGACTGACTAAGCATTACCTGGTACTCATACTGTGCTGTGTGATCTCCATGCTCCATCCAGTGACTAAGCATTACCTTGTACTCATACTGTGCTGTGTGATCTCCATGCTCCATCCAGTGACTAAGCATTACCTGGTACTCATACTGTGCTGTGTGATCTCCATGCTCCATCCAGTGACTAAGCATTACCTGGTACTCATACTGTGCTGTGTGATCTCCATGCTCCATCCAGTGACTAAGCATTACCTTGTACTCATACTGTGCTGTGTGATCTCCATGCTCCCCTCCAGTGACTAAGCATTACCTTGTACTCATACTGTGCTGTGTGATCTCCATGCTCCATCCAGTGACTAAGCATTACCTGGTACTCATACTGTGCTGTGTGATCTCCATGCTCCCCTCCAGTGACTAAGCATTACCTTGTACTCATACTGTGCTGTGTGATCTCCATGCTCCATCCAGTGACTAAGCATTACCTTGTACTCATATTGTGCTGTGTGATCTCCATGCTCCCCTCCAGTGACTAAGCATTACCTTGTACTCATATTGTGCTGTGTGATCTCCATGCTCCCCTCCAGTGACTAAGCATTACCTTGTACTCATACTGTGCTGTGTGATCTCCATGCTCCCCTCCAGTGACTAAGCATTACCTTGTACTCATACTGTGCTGTGTGATCTCCATGCTCCATCCAGTGACTAAGCATTACCTGGTACTCATACTGTGCTGTACGATCTCCATGCTCCATCCAGTGACTAAGCATTACCTTGTACTCATACTGTGCTGTGTGATCTCCATGCTCCCCTCCAGTGACTAAGCATTGCCTGGTACTCATACTGTGCTGTGTGATCTCCATGCTCCCCTCCAGTGACTAAGCATTACCTTGTACTCATACTGTGCTGTGTGATCTCCATGCTCCCATCTCGTGACTAAGCATTACCTTGTACTCATACTGTGCTGTGTGATCTCCATGCTCCCCTCCAGTGACTAAGCATTACCTTGTACTCATACTGTGCTGTACGATCTCCATGCTCCATCCAGTGACTAAGCATTACCTTGTACACATACTGTGCTGTGTGATCTCCATGCTCCCCTCCAGTGACTAAGCATTGCCTGGTACTCATACTGTGCTGTGTGATCTCCATGCTCCCCTCCAGTGACTAAGCATTACCTTGTACTCATACTGTGCTGTGTGATCTCCATGCTCCCATCTCGTGACTAAGCATTACCTTGTACTCATACTGTGCTGTGTGATCTCCATGCTCCCCTCCAGTGACTAAGCATTACCTTGTACTCATACTGTGCTGTACGATCTCCATGCTCCATCCAGTGACTAAGCATTACCTTGTACTCATACTGTGCTGTGTGATCTCCATGCTCCCCTCCAGTGACTAAGCATTACCTGGTACTCATACTGTGCTGTGTGATCTCCATGCTCCCATCCCGTGACTAAGCATTACCTTGTACTCATACTGTGCTGTGTGATCTCCATGCTCCATCCAGTGACTAAGCATTACCTTGTACTCATACTGTGCTGTGTGATCTCCATGCTCCCATCCAGTGACTAAGCATTACCCTGTACTCATACTGTGCTGTGTGATCTCCATGCTCCATCCAGTGACTAAGCATTACCTTGTACTCATACTGTGCTGTGTGATCTCCATGTTCCATCCAGTGACTAAGCATTACCTTGTACACATACTGTGCTGTACGATCTCCATGCTCCATCCAGTGACTAAGCATTACCTTGTACTCATACTGTGCTGTGTGATCTCCATGCTCCCCTCCAGTGACTAAGCATTACCTTGTACTCATACTATGCTGTGTGATCTCCATGCTCCATCCAGTGACTAAGCATTACCCTGTACTCATACTGTGCTGTGTGATCTCCATGCTCCATCCAGTGACTAAGCATTACCTTGTACTCATACTGTGCTGTACGATCTCCATGCTCCATCCAGTGACTAAGCATTACCTTGTACTCATACTGTGCTGTGTGATCTCCATGCTCCATCCAGTGACTAAGCATTACCTTGTACTCATACTGTGCTGTGTGATCTCCATGCTCCCCTCCAGTGACTAAGCATTACCTTGTACTCATACTATGCTGTGTGATCTCCATGCTCCATCCAGTGACTAAGCATTACCTTGTACTCATACTGTGCTGTGTGATCTCCATGCTCCCCTCCAGTGACTAAGCATTACCTTGTACTCATACTGTGCTGTGTGATCTCCATGCTCCCCTCCAGTGACTAAGCATTACCTTGTACTCATACTATGCTGTGTGATCTCCATGCTCCATCCAGTGACTAAGCATTACCCTGTACTCATACTGTGCTGTGTGATCTCCATGCTCCATCCAGTGACTAAGCATTACCTTGTACTCATACTGTGCTGTGTGATCTCCATGCTCCCCTCCAGTGACTAAGCATTACCTTGTACTCATACTATGCTGTGTGATCTCCATGCTCCATCCAGTGACTAAGCATTACCTTGTACTCATACTGTGCTGTGTAATCCCCATGCTCCATCCAGTGACTAAGCATTACCTTGTACTCATACTGTGCTGTGTGATCTCCATGCTCCCCTCCAGTGACTAAGCATTACCTTGTACTCATACTATGCTGTGTGATCTCCATGCTCCATCCAGTGACTAAGCATTAGCTTGTACTCATACTGTGCTGTGTGATCTCCATGCTCCATCCAGTGACTAAGCATTACCTTGTACTCATACTGTGCTGTGTGATCTCCATGCTCCATCCAGTGACTAAGCATTACCTTGTACTCATACTGTGCTGTGTGATCTCCATGCTCCATCCAGTGACTAAGCATTACCTTATACTCATACTGTGCTGTGTGATCTCCATGCTGCCATCCAGTGACTAAGCATTAACTTGTACTCATACTGTGCTGTGTGATCTCCATGCTCCATCCAGTGACTAAGCATTACCTTATACTCATACTGTGCTGTGTGATCTCCATGCTGCCATCCAGTGACTAAGCATTACCTTGTACTCATACTGTGCTGTGTGATCTCCATGCTCCCCTCCAGTGACTAAGCATTACCTTGTACTCATACTGTGCTGTGTGATCTCCATGCTCCGCTCCAGTGACTAAGCATTACCTTGTACTCATACTGTGCTGTGTGATCTCCATGCTGCCATCCAGTGACTAAGCATTACCTTGTACTCATACTGTGCTGTGTGATCTCCATGCTCCCCTCCAGTGACTAAGCATTACCTTGTACTCATACTGTGCTGTGTGATCTCCATGCTCCATCCAGTGACTAAGCATTACCTTATACTCATACTGTGCTGTGTGATCTCCATGCTGCCATCCAGTGACTAAGCATTAACTTGTACTCATACTGTGCTGTGTGATCTCCATGCTCCATCCAGTGACTAAGCATTACCTTATACTCATACTGTGCTGTGTGATCTCCATGCTGCCATCCAGTGACTAAGCATTACCTTGTACTCATACTGTGCTGTGTGATCTCCATGCTCCATCCAGTGACTAAGCATTAGCTTGTACTCATACTGTGCTGTGTGATCTCCATGCTCCCCTCCAGTGACTAAGCATTACCTTGTACTCATACTGTGCGGTGTGATCTCCATGCTCCCATCCAGTGACTAAGCATTACCTTGTACTCATACTGTGCTGTGTGATCTCCATGCTCCATCCAGTGACTAAGCATTACCTTGTACTCATACTGTGCTGTGTGATCTCCATGCTCCCCTCCAGTGACTAAGCATTACCTTGTACTCATACTGTGCTGTGTGATCTCCATGCTGCATCCAGTGACTAAGCATTACCTTGTACTCATACTGTGCTGTGTGATCTCCATGCCCCATCCAGTGACTAAGCATTACCTTGTACTCATACTGTGCTGTGTGATCTCCATGCTCCCATCCAGTGACTAAGCATTACCTTGTACTCATACTGTGCTGTGTGATCTCCATGCTGCCATCCAGTGACTAAGCATTACCTTGTACTCATACTGTGCTGTGTGATCTCCATGCTCCCCTCCAGTGACTAAGCATTACCTTGTACTCATACTGTGCTGTGTGATCTCCATGCTCCATCCAGTGACTAAGCATTACCTTATACTCATACTGTGCTGTGTGATCTCCATGCTGCCATCCAGTGACTAAGCATTAACTTGTACTCATACTGTGCTGTGTGATCTCCATGCTCCATCCAGTGACTAAGCATTACCTTATACTCATACTGTGCTGTGTGATCTCCATGCTGCCATCCAGTGACTAAGCATTACCTTGTACTCATACTGTGCTGTGTGATCTCCATGCTCCATCCAGTGACTAAGCATTAGCTTGTACTCATACTGTGCTGTGTGATCTCCATGCTCCCATCCAGTGACTAAGCATTACCTTGTACTCATACTGTGCTGTGTGATCTCCATGCTCCCCTCCAGTGACTAAGCATTACCTTGTACTCATACTGTGCTGTGTGATCTCCATGCTCCCAGCCAGTGACTAAGCATTACCTTGTACTCATACTGTGCTGTGTGATCTCCATGCTCCCATCCAGTGACTAAGCATTACCTGGTACTCATACTGCGCTGTGTGATCTCCATGCTCCATCCAGTGACTAAGCATTACCTTGTACTCATACTGTGCTGTGTGATCTCCATGCTCCATCCAGTGACTAAGCATTACCTTGTACTCATACTGTGCTGTGTGATCTCCATGCTGCCATCCAGTGACTAAGCATGACCTTGTACTCATACTGTGCTGTGTGATCTCCATGCTCCCATCCAGTGACTAAGCATGACCTTGTACTCATACTGTGCTGTGTGATCTCCATGCTCCCCTCCAGTGACTAAGCATTACCTTGTACTCATACTGTGCTGTGTGATCTCCATGCTCCGCTCCAGTGACTAAGCATTACCCTGTACTCATACTGTGCTGTGTGATCTCCATGCTCCCCTCCAGTGACTAAGCATTACCTTGTACTCATACTGTGCTGTGTGATCTCCATGCTCCATCCAGTGACTAAGCATTACCTTGTACTCATACTGTGCTGTGTGATCTCCATGCTCCATCCAGTGACTAAGCATTACCTTGTACTCATACTGTGCTGTGTGATCTCCATGCTCCGCTCCAGTGACTAAGCATTACCCTGTACTCATACTGTGCTGTGTGATCTCCATGCTCCCCTCCAGTGACTAAGCATTACCTTGTACTCATACTGTGCTGTGTGATCTCCATGCTCCATCCAGTGACTAAGCATTACCTTGTACTCATACTGTGCTGTGTGATCTCCATGCTCCATCCAGTGACTAAGCATTACCTGGTACTCATACTGTGCTGTGTGATCTCCATGCTCCCCTCCAGTGACTAAGCATTACCTTGTACTCATACTGTGCTGTGTGATCTCCATGCTCCCATCCAGTGACTAAGCATTACCTTGTACTCATACTGTGCTGTGTGATCTCCATGCTCCCATCCAGTGACTAAGCATTACCTTGTACTCATACTGTGCTGTGTGATCTCCATGCTCCATCCAGTGACTAAGCATTACCTTGTACTCATACTGTGCTGTGTGATCTCCATGCTCCACCCAGTGACTAAGCATTACCTTGTACTCATACTGTGCTGTGTGATCTCCATGCTCCCCTCCAGTGACTAAGCATTACCTTGTACTCATACTGTGCTGTGTGATCTCCATGCTCCATCCAGTGACTAAGCATTACCTTGTACTCATACTGTGCTGTGTGATCTCCATGCTCCATCTAGTGACTGACTAAGCATTACCTTGTACTAATACTGTGCTGTGTGATCTCCATGCTCCATCCACTGACTAAGCATTACCTTGTATTCATACTGTGCTGTGTGATCTCCATGCTCCATCCAGTGACTAAGCATTACCTTGTACTCATACTGTGCTGTGTGATCTCCATGCTCCATCTAGTGACTGACTAAGCATTACCTTGTACTAATACTGTGCTGTGTGATCTCCATGCTCCATCCACTGACTAAGCATTACCTTGTATTCATACTGTGCTGTGTGATCTCCATGCTCCATCCAGTGACTAAGCATTAGCTTGTACTCATACTGTGCTGTGTGATCTCCATGCTCCCATCCAGTGACTAAGCATTACCTTGTATTCATACTGTGCGGTGTGATCTCCATGCTCCCATCCAGTGACTAAGTATTACCTGGTACTCATACTGTGCTGTGTGATCTCCATGCTCCCATCCAGTGACTAAGCATTACCTTGTACTCATACTGTGCTGTGTGATCTCCATGCCACATCCAGTGACTAAGCATTACCTTGTACTCATACTGTGCTGTGTGATCTCCATGCTCCCCTCCAGTGACTAAGCATTACCTTGTACTCATACTGTGCTGTGTGATCTCCATGCTCCATCCAGTGACTAAGCATTACCTTATACTCATACTGTGCTGTGTGATCTCCATGCCCCCATCCAGTGACTAAGCATTACCTTGTACTCATACTGTGCTGTGTGATCTCCATGCTCCATCCAGTGACTAAGCATTACCTTGTACTCATACTGTGCTGTGTGATCTCCATGCTCCCATCCAGTGACTAAGCATTACCTTGTACTCATACTGTGCTGTGTGATCTCCATGCTCCATCTAGTGACTAAGCATTACCTTGTACTCATACTGTGCTGTGTGATCTCCATGCTCCATCCAGTGACTAAGCATTACCTTGTACTCATACTGTGCTGTGTGATCTCCATGCTCCCCTCCAGTGACTAAGCATTACCATGTACTCATACTGTGCTGTGTGATCTCCATGCTTCCATCCAGTGACTAAGCATTACCTTGTACTCATACTGTGCTGTGTGATCTCAATGCTCCCCTCCAGTGACTAAGCATTACCTTATACTCATACTGTGCTGTGTGATCTCCATGCTCCCCTCCAGTGACTAAGCATTACCTTGTACTCATACTGTGCTGTGTGATCTCCATGCTCCCCTCCAGTGACTAAGCATTACCTTATACTCATACTGTGCTGTGTGATCTCCATGCTCCCCTCCAGTGACTAAGCATTACCTTGTACTCATACTGTGCTGTGTGATCTCCATGCTCCCATCCAGTGACTAAGCATTACCTTATACTCATACTGTGCTGTGTGATCTCCATGCTCCCCTCCAGTGACTAAGCATTACCTTGTACTCATACTGTGCTGTGTGATCTCCATGCTCCATCCAGTGACTAAGCATTACCTTGTACTCATACTGTGCTGTGTGATCTCCATGCTCCCCTCCAGTGACTAAGCATTACCTTGTACTCATACTATGCTGTGTGATCTCCATGCCCCATCCAGTGACTAAGCATTACCTTGTACTCATACTATGCTGTGTGATCTCCATGCTCCATCCAGTGACTAAGCATTACCTTGTACTCATACTGTGCTGTGTGATCTCCATGCTCCATCCAGTGACTAAGCATTACCTTGTACTCATACTGTGCTGTGTGATCTCCATGCTCCCCTCCAGTGACTAAGCATTACCTTGTACTCATACTATGCTGTGTGATCTCCATGCCCCATCCAGTGACTAAGCATTACCTTGTACTCATACTATGCTGTGTGATCTCCATGCTCCATCCAGTGACTAAGCATTACCTTGTACTCATACTGTGCTGTGTGATCTCCATGCTCCATCCAGTGACTAAGCATTACCTTGTACTCATACTGTGCTGTGTGATCTCCATGCTCCCATCCAGTGACTAAGCATTACCTTATACTCATACTGTGCTGTGTGATCTCCATGCTCCCCTCCAGTGACTAAGCATTACCTTGTACTCATACTGTGCTGTGTGATCTCCATGCTCCATCCAGTGACTAAGCATTACCTTATACTCATACTGTGCTGTGTGATCTCCATGCTCCCCTCCAGTGACTAAGCATTACCTTGTACTCATACTGTGCTGTGTGATCTCCATGCTCCCCTCCAGTGACTAAGCATTACCTGGTACTCATACTGTGCTGTGTGATCTCCATGCTCCATCCAGTGACTAAGCATTACCTTGTACTCATACTGTGCTGTGTGATCTCCATGCTCCATCCAGTGACTAAGCATTACCTTGTACTCATACTGTGCTGTGTGATCTCCATGCTCCCATCCAGTGACTAAGCATTACCTTATACTCATACTGTGCTGTGTGATCTCCATGCTCCCCTCCAGTGACTAAGCATTACCTTGTACTCATACTATGCTGTGTGATCTCCATGCCCCATCCAGTGACTAAGCATTACCTTGTACTCATACTATGCTGTGTGATCTCCATGCTCCATCCAGTGACTAAGCATTACCTTGTACTCATACTGTGCTGTGTGATCTCCATGCTCCATCCAGTGACTAAGCATTACCTTGTACTCATACTGTGCTGTGTGATCTCCATGCTCCCATCCAGTGACTAAGCATTACCTTATACTCATACTGTGCTGTGTGATCTCCATGCTCCCCTCCAGTGACTAAGCATTACCTTGTACTCATACTGTGCTGTGTGATCTCCATGCTCCATCCAGTGACTAAGCATTACCTTATACTCATACTGTGCTGTGTGATCTCCATGCTCCCCTCCAGTGACTAAGCATTACCTTGTACTCATACTGTGCTGTGTGATCTCCATGCTCCCCTCCAGTGACTAAGCATTACCTGGTACTCATACTGTGCTGTGTGATCTCCATGCTCCCCTCCAGTGACTAAGCATTACCTTGTACTCATACTGTGCTGTGTGATCTCCATGCTCCATCCAGTGACTAAGCATTACCTTGTACTCATACTGTGCTGTGTGATCTCCATGCTCCCCTCCAGTGACTAAGCATTACCTTGTACTCATACTGTGCTGTGTGATCTCCATGCTCCATCCAGTGACTAAGCATTACCTTGTACTCATACTGTGCTGTGTGATCTCCATGCTCCCCTCCAGTGACTAAGCATTACCTTGTACTCATACTGTGCTGTGTGATCTCCATGCCCCATCCAGTGACTAAGCATTACCTCATACTGTGCTGTGTGATCTGGTCTTTCTTGTATTCCTGTATTGTCATATTGCTGGATGTCACCCCTAAATATTGTCTGTAACCTAAACTAATGTCCAGCGCTGCGTAATATTCTGGCACTTTATAAATACAATAAATAAATAATGAAACATGAGGAGACATGTGTCTCCCGCCATTATTTTCGTACAATTAGCAGCTTTATAATGTAGAGGGGGGGGGGGGTGATAAGCACTAGTTATGATGCATCTTTTTGCCCATGTGGTCTGATTAAATTGCACTATTGCAGCAAGCAGGACCACTGATGGACCACTAGTAGTTTGCCATTGCTCTGTGGGTCTGTGGCTAAATCTATTGGAGGCAGAGGAGGAGCAGGGCAGCCAGGCAATCGCAAATGTTTAAAAGGTAATAAATATGGTAGCCTTCATATGCCTCTCTTTTCAGGTGTACTTTAAAGGAGTTATCAGGGATTTTTATAGAAAATAAACGCTACTTACTGGGGGCTTCCTCCAGCCCCAAGCTCCCAGGACCTCAGTCGCCGCAGCTCTGCCTTCAGCCGTTGGCTGGAGCTCCGACCCGGTCCCCGGCGATGACGTCAGAGCGACCTCCCTCGCCTTCAGCCGTTTGCCGGAGCTCCGACCCAGTCCCCGGCGATGATGACAGAGTGACCTCCAGGTCGCTCTGTACTGCGCCTGCGCGATCGGCGCTGTCAATCACCATCACGTAGGCCGGAGCAGACTGCGCAGGCATAGAACTACTACCACCTGTGCAGTCCGCTCCAGCCCACGTGGCAGTGATTAAGAGCGCCGATCGCGCAGGCGCAGTACAGAGCGACCTGGAGGTCGCTCTGACGTCATCGCCGGGGACCGGGTCGGAGCTCCAGCCAACGGCTGAAGGCAGAGCTGCGGCGACTGAGGTCCTGGGAGCTTGGGGCTGGAGGAAGCCCCCAGTAAGTAGCGTTTATTTTCTATAAAAATCCCTGATAACTCCTTTAAAGAGGAACTGTTACACCAGGATTGAACTTTATCCCAATCAGTAGCTGATACCCCCTTTCCCACTTATAATGTGGTGAAACCCCTCCCACAGTGTGATGTCAGGGCCATGGCTCTGGCAGTTTCCTGTCTGTGAACCTCATTGCACTGTGGAAAATAATAGTTGTTTGCAACTGCCAGGCAAGCTGTATCTCTAAGAGGGGGGGGGGGGGGTGTCTTCTGTGATTCTTGCAGTTACAAAAAATACCTAGGCAAGAAGTAGGGAGAGACCAGGAGCCCAATGGTGCAATATTGTCAGGTATAGGGAGGATAAATGTATATAGATATATACTCACAAAGGTGGGTTGCAGTTCCAGCCGAACACCATATAGGCCTGCGGGGAATTAACCATCCCTGCTTGGTGCTCCAGGTCCTGCCAGATACTGGACAGTAGCTCTCCTGTACTACGTTAGACTTTCCTGCCAGATACGGGACAGTCGCTTTCCTGTACTACGTTAGACTTTCCTGCCAGATACTGGACAGTAGCTCTCCTGTACTACAATAAACTTTCCTGCCAGATACGGGACAGTAGCTCTCCTGTACTACAATAAACTTTCCTTCCAGATACGGGACAGTCTCTCTCCTGTACTACGATAGACTTTCCTGCCAGATATGGGACAGTCGCTCTCCTGTACTACGATAGACTTTCCTGCCAGATACTGGACAGTCGCTCTCCTGTACTACGATAGACTTTCCTGCCAGATACTGGACAGTCGCTCTCCTGTACTACGATAGACTTTCCTGCCAGATACTGGACAGTAGCTCTCCTGTACTACGATAGACTTTCCTGCCAGATACAGGACAGTCATTTTCCTGTACTACAATAGACTTTCCTGCCAGATACTGGACAGTCGCTTTCCTGTACTACAATAGACTTTCCTGCCAGATACTGGACAGTCGCTTTCCTGTACTATGATAGACTTTCCTGCCAGATACTGGACAGTCGCTTTCCTGTACTACGATAGACTTTCCTGCCAGATACTGGACAGTCTCTCTCCTGTACTACAATAGACTTTCCTGCCAGATACGGGACAGTAGCTCTCCTGTACTACGATAGACTTTCCTGCCAGATACGGGACAGTCACTTTCCTGTACTACAATAGACTTTCCTGCCAGATACGGGACAGTCGCTTTCCTGTACTACGATAGACTTTCCTGCCAGATACGGGACAGTCGCTTTCCTGTACTATGATAGACTTTCCTGCCAGATACTGGACAGTCGCTTTCCTGTACTACGAGTGACTTTCCTGCCAGATACTGGACAGTCTCTCTCCTGTACTACGATAGACTTTCCTGCCAGATACTGGACAGTCTCTCTCCTGTACTACAATAGACTTTCCTGCCAGATACTGGACAGTAGCTCTCCTGTACTACGATAGACTTTCCTGCCAGATACGGGACAGTCACTTTCCTGTACTACAATAGACTTTCCTGCCAGATACTGGACAGTCGCTTTCCTGTACTACGATAGACTTTCCTGCCAGATACTGGACAGTCGCTTTCCTGTACTACGATAGACTTTCCTGCCAGATACTGGACAGTCGCTTTCCTGTACTATGATAGACTTTCCTGCCAGATACGGGACAGTCGCTTTCCTGTACTACGATAGACTTTCCTGCCAGATACTGGACAGTCGCTTTCCTGTACTATGATAGACTTTCCTGCCAGATACGGGACAGTCGCTTTCCTGTACTACGATAGACTTTCCTGCCAGATACGGGACAGTCGCTTTCCTGTACTACAATAGACTTTCCTGCCAGATACTGGACAGTCGCTTTCCTGTACTACGATAGACTTTCCTGCCAGATACTGGACAGTCGCTTTCCTGTACTATGATAGACTTTCCTGCCAGATACGGGACAGTCGCTTTCCTGTACTACGATAGACTTTCCTGCCAGATACGGGACAGTCGCTTTCCTGTACTACAATAGACTTTCCTGCCAGATACTGGACAGTCGCTTTCCTGTACTACGATAGACTTTCCTGCCAGATACGGGACAGTCGCTTTCCTGTACTACAATAGACTTTCCTGCCAGATACTGGACAGTCTCTCTCCTGTACTACGATAGACTTTCCTGCCAGATACGGGACAGTCGCTTTCCTGTACTACAATAGACTTTCCTGCCGGATACTGGACAGTCGCTTTCCTGTACTACGATAGACTTTCCTGCCAGATACTGGACAGTCTCTCTCCTGTACTACGATAGGCTTTCCTGCCAGAGACGGGACAGTCGCTTTCCTGTAGTTCAATACACTTTCCAGAAAACAGTAAAGCTATTGCCTCGAAAGGAGGTCTGACTGGTAATGGGTAGGAGCAGGTTCAATGTGGGTTCTATTTTAACATTTTAAAATGTAAATAAGTAAGTAAGTAAAAAAGAAAAATAGTGGTAATCACTTACCTCTCCAGAACATATAGACACCAATTCAACTGGAAAAATGTTTTTATTCAAAAAGCAATCTGAGGAAGTGTTTCACGAGCCATGGCCCGATTCCTCAGCTCAATACACAATGAGCTTGATTCACAAAGCGGTGCTAACTGTTAGCACGGCCGTTTTCGCGTGAATTTTCGCATTGCGCGCGATCGCGAATTTTCGCGCGAAACGATAACGTTTTCGCGTGCAAACGCGAATTTTACCGCGAAATTGATATCTTTTCGCGCGAAAATTCACGTTTGCGCGCGAAAACGTTATCGTTTCGCGCGAAAATTCGCGATCGCGCGCAATGCGAAAATTCACGCGAAAACGGCCGTGCTAACAGTTAGCACCGCTTTGTGAATCAAGCCCAATGTGTTGACAAGATAGGGGATTACTATCAGGGAATACTATTAGAGGCGCCTACACTCTATCCCCTATGCTGTCAAGGCATTTTGTATTGACACATGAAAAAAGGTCCTTTTTAAAGGATCTCTCTCACAAATAGGCATTGCGTTGTCAGAATGGTATGACCCAACGCCTGGTTAGGAAAGAGAAGGAGGAGTCCCCTGCTGTATGAGTCCGTCCGCAGTTCAGATGTACTTATGCCCACAAGTGTTCAAATACTTTAAGTAGAGTTAGATTCTTGGTTGCACTGGTTTGGCCATGAAAGGTATTTTTTCTAAATAAAAAAAATAAAAATAATAATAATGATATTTTTTTTTCTTTTTTTTTTTTTTTTGAAATGAATAGTTTCATAGATTGCCTGAGCAGATTTTCCTCTATGCTTAGTAACCAGACATTCTTAGGTTTTATACAAAATTCATCGAGATTTCTGCATCACAAGTAAAGTTTTACTCAATTTTCTGTACAATCATTTATTTTATTGAAGAAATGTAATCATCAAACATTTTGATTGTGTCATGTATGGCCAACGTAGATGGATTGGGAGTGAGTGGGCATCTATAGTTTATACTGGAGGTAAAGGGATTTTTGAGTTATTATAGGGTTAAAGAAAATTCAATGTCAATCACAAATTTGAAATGACACCAAATAAAATAAAAAATCTTGAGTTATTGAGTTGGTATAATAATAATAATAATAATAATAATAATAATAATAATAATAATAATAATAATAATAATAATAATAATTATAATTATTATTATTATTATTATTATTATTATTATTATTATTATTATTATTATTATTATTATTATTATTATTATTATTTAGCACCAGCATCTTCCGTGTCTTTAGTGCATTGGGTATTTTATTTTTCTCTTTTGATTTATTTTATTTTTATTTTTTTTACAAAACATTTACATGCATAGTTACATTTAAAACAATGTTCTGTTAAATGCATACAAAGCTGCGATTGAACTCGGGCTTTCAGCAAAGGCAATTCTTGTATATGAACTGATAAAAATTAACAGGGTGACCCAGTTCCATTCTGTTCTTCACCCTTGTTGCTAAATCATAGCATATTAATAACAATACAAGGCACATTTATTGTTGCTAATAATATATTAAGGGATAAGCTAAATGTCAGGTCACTAAAGTCAGTCTCCTTTATATTGTTCAATGTCTGGCAAACATAAAAATACCAGCACTTTTTTACAGTTTTATGTCTTAATTGCATCGTGTCCTAACCTACTACTGGTTATTTTTATAGTAAAGGTTGCATGGTTGTTATTTAATTATCTGCAGCATTTCACTGCATAGAAGGGGACCCGGAGTGCATTAACCTGACAAAACAGTGGTGATAGCAGGCAACAGGTGAACCCTCGGTGAGATTTCAAGTAATCGGCAGTGAAAGAGAGATAAATGTTTACCTGTCAGTGAGATGGGGGTGGCAATGCCCTGCTGAACCTGGGGAAGGAATACATATCTGTATTTCTTTCTCTCTTTTTCTCTCTGTTCCTCTACATTACAATCACTCTGTCCCACTTTCTTTTTCATCCTCTTTCTCTCCTCTTTTAATACACTGTACTTATTTTTTTCTATTTTTTCCCCATTAGATGTTCAATTAGACAAAAACGTATAACCAATCATACATTGAAGTGGTTTTTAAGTATTTACGATTGTTATTCCAATCAATATTATGATCAAAACACTGAACTGCAATGTTGGTTTTTGGTTAGTTGATCGTCATGTTAATTAGATTGTGAGCTCCTCTGAGGGACAGTTAGTGACAACACAATATGCTCTGTACAGCGCTGCGGAAGATGTTGGCGCTATATAAATACTAAATAATAATACTAATGTTAATAATAATATTGATCATACCGTAATTACAATTATAGTTATGATCGAAAGCAAAATTATATAGTGTATCCTTTTTTATTTTGCCTCCCACCCCTTGTTTTTTTCCCTCCTCTCACTACTCTTTTCCCTCTCAGTCCTTCTCCCAAACACTCTATCTCTGCTGCTCACTATTCAGATATCCCTCCCTCTCTCAGATATCCCTCCCCCTCTCAGATATCCCTCCCCCTCTCAGATATCCCTCCCCCTCTCAGATATCCCTCCCCCTCTCAGATATCCCTCCCCCTCTCAGATATCCCTCCCCCTCTCACATATCCCTCCCCCTCTCAGATATCTCTTCCCCTCTCAGATATCTCTCCCCCTCTCAGATGTCTCTCCCCCTCTCAGATATCTCTCCCCCTCTCAGATATCTCTTCCCCTCTCAGATATCTCTCCCCCTCTCAGATGTCTCTCCCCCTCTCAGATATCTCTCCCCCTCTCAGATATCTCTTCCCCTCTCAGATATCTCTTCCCCTCTCAGATATCTCTTCCCCTCTCAGATATCTCTTCCCCTCTCAGATATCCCTCCCCCTCTCAGATATCCCTCCCCCTCTCAGATATCTCTCCCCCTCTCAGATATCTTTTCCCCTCTCAGATATCTCTCCCCCTCTCAGATATCTCTCCCCCTCTCAGATATCTCTCCCCCTCTCAGATATCTCTCCCCCTCTCAGATATATCTCTCCCCCTCTCAGATATCTCTCCCCCTCTCAGATATCTCTCCCCCTCTCAGATATCCCTCCCCCTCTCAGATATCCCTCCCCCTCTCAGATATCTCTCCCCCTCTCAGATATCCCTCCCCCTCTCAGATATCTCTCCCTCTCTCTTTGTCATTATTTTTCTCCTCCTCACTCGTTTATTGTATGCCCCCCTCCTCCATCTTTCCTGCTTCTCCTTTCTGTCCCTTCCTACCTCTTTCTCTCTACATTCCCCCATCAGTGTTTTCTTTCCCTTTCCCCACATCACTCCAATCTCTTTCTCACAGTACTTTCTCAGATCCCATCCTTCTCTCTTTTCTGCTCATCTCTTTCTTTCCATCTTTTCTCAACTCAATTCAATTCAATTAAAATAATGTTATTGGCAGCACCAAATACATTTAGCATTGTTAAATCAAATCAGAGTAGTGCATGGTAGGGGGTAGGTGTGCGGTTATAGGAAAGGGGGGAGTATAGGGGGCAGTATAAGGTGTACACAGTTCATGGGGTATCATGATCCTCTCAGTCGGTGGCAGGCCGGGACATATTTCTATGACTATTTTCACAGTTGTTTCCTCTTCCCCCAGTAGGATGTAGAGTTTCCTCTCCTCATCTGTGGAGGTAAAATCCTGGATGTGGGCAGAGAGTCTCTGGAAGTGGGTGGTCCTCACAGGTGCGTATTTGCTGCAGTGTAGCAGGAAGTGGGCCTCATCCTCCAAGACCTCCTGGTCACATTGCCTGCACAGTCTCTCCTCCCGGAGCTTCCATGTCTGTCTGTGGCGCCCTGTCTCTATCTCCAGGCTGTGGGCGGAGAGTCTCTGGAAGTGGGCGGCCCTCACAGGTGTGTATTTGCTGCAGTGTAGCAGGAAGTGGGCCTCATCCTCCAGCACCCCCTGGTTACATTGCCTGCACAGTCTCTCCTCCAGGGGCTGCCATGTCTGTCTGTGCCGCCCTGTCTCTATCTCCAGGTTGTGGGCGGAGAGTCTCTGGAAGTGGGCGGTCCTCAGCTGTGCATATTTGCTGCAGTGTAGCAGGAAGTGGGCCTCATCCTCCAGGACCCCCTGGTCACATTGCCTGCACAGTCTCTCCTCCCGGGGCTTCCATGTCTGTCTGTGGCACCCTTTCTCTACCTCCAGACTGTGGGCGGAGAGTCTCTGGAAGTGGGTGGTCCTCACAGGTGCGTATTTGCTGCAGTGTAGCAGGAAGTGGGCCTCATCCTCCAGGACCCCCTGGTCACATTGTCTGCACAGTCTCTCCTCCCGGGGCTTCCATGTCTGTCTGTGCCACGCTGTCTCTACCTCCAGGCTGTGGGCGGAGAGTCTCTGGAAGTGGGCGGTCCTCACAGGTGCATATTTGCTGCAGTGCAGCAGGAAGTGGGCCTCATCCTCCAGGACCCCCTGGTCACATTGTCTGCACAGTCTCTCCTCCCGGGGCTTCCATGTCTGTCTGTGTCATCCTGACTCCATCTCCAGGCAGTGAGCACTCAGGCAGTACAGGCTCAGGGTCTGTCTGTCTTTGGAGTGGTGGCTCAGGGAGGGAGGCGTTATGGTGGTAAGTGGCTGCACTGTAAGTGGGCTCAGTATGACAACACCTTCAGATGGATAGTCAGCCATTGTGGAAATCTGCCTGACAGGCCGAGATTGACCTGCTGCAATGGACTTGGATGATATACTTGCAGAATTCTAGATCTAAGTCTACTGTTGGGCCCCATACCTCAATGCTATAGAGCAGGATTGGGGAGATGATGCTGTCAAATATTTTTGCCTCCTGATGGCATACAATGTTCTGCAGGCTTTTTATTTCAGGGCCTCTTGCTGGCTCCCTCATTGGTTGAGCTCCAGCCCCAGGTAGGTGTAACTGTTGGAGCCGTTTAATGTAAATGAGGAGATTGAGGTTTTATTTAAGTTCTTCCTCTGGAAAACCATCACTTTTGTTTTCTTTGAGGTAATGGGCGGTACCCACATCTTGCTGAATCACTCCAGTACCACCAGGCAAGTGTGATCCCGCCCTAATGCTACAGTAGTAGGATTTATAGGATTTAGGATTTCTCCTAAGCTTGGAAAACAGAACCACTATTCCTCTTTCTGGTAATTTATAGATATCCATAGCTGGCTGCTAATTGGAATAGAAATATACGTTTTCATAATTAAATCATGACATTACTTGTGTAACACTGATTTACGTCACAGCAATCTTTTTTTTGTTTGTTTTTTTTTTGTTTTGTTTTACAAAAACAAGACTAGAGGATCTCTTTAAGCCGATATCACTGTTTGCAATAAATAAGGATGGCATGGGTAGATTTTTTTTTTTCCTTTAAACCATAAAAACCTTCTGATAATATTATTAGATTTCAAAAAAATGATAGATCGCGTTTTGTTTTGAATGTAAGAAGTTAAGGCGCGTTTTGAAACCTCTCTATACTGCTGAATCCGGCAATTTCCTTGCCTATCGGTTGAAGACCTGGAATCCCGTTGAGGATTTTTACACAAAGTCAGGCTTGATAAGTACCTCTAATGAACTTGGACAGGCTGGAAAATATTCATAAAATGCTTTTAAATATTGATATGATGTCACGACGTGTCTTAAAATCTTGAAATGTTCATCTCCAAAGAAGGGGCATGTTGTGTCTAATTTATGAAATAGAAACTGATTATTGCTATTTCAGAGTGCGGCAGAATATGCATCGATGTGAGTAATAAAATAATTATCGGAGGGAGAGCGAGCTCGTAAATGGGCGAATGCAAATGAGTTTCCTGACTACTAAATGATAATCTTCACTTTTTGCTCATAATTGATGCTAGGGGTATTCATATTTAAAAACAAATATCTTTTTATTTCCTCCGAACCATTGTAAGCGCTGCATAAAAAGCTTGATTGTGTGACAGCTTCTCCTCCACTAGAACAATAGGCAAAAAAAAAATGATTGTTGTCTAGATATTGCGTCTCCCTGTTTGTGACAAAGGACAGTTTGCATTCGGTAATTACAAATTTTATATCAATGAACTTATTTCTAGGCTTGCATAGTTAATTTAATGAGGATAAAATGGATTTGATCAGTTAGTTAAGAATTAGGTGTGTTATCTGAGCTTTGAGTAAGTCAGTGTTAAGCTGAAAAAAAAAATGATTTTGTAGAAGAATACCTTGTGATGCGTGTGCTGATTTGGGAAATTGTATTTTTCCTCCAGGAAAAGCATTTAATTTTATTCTTAAAGGACAACTAGTGTGAAAAATGGTAAAATGTAAAATATTTACACATAAAATGTACCCTTTTTCCAGAGTAAATGCACTATAAATTATTTTTTTCCTATGTTGCCTTCACTTACCGTAGGTAGTAAAGAGGACAGATCTGACATATGTTTGGACTTGACGATGTCCTCATGGGAGATTCTCAGAACCCAGATTCCGTTCAGTAAGTGTGTTTGTAAATAAAAGAGTGCATGGGAATCCCCAATAAGGGGATGGATTAGTCCAAAGAATGTCAGACCTGTCAGATTTTCACCACCTACTGTGAGTGACAACAACATGGGAAAAAAGTAATTTATTGTGTGTTTTATTCTGGTAGAAATGTATAATTTGTTTAAGGCATGTATTTTAATTGTTTTCAATTTTCATGATAGTTCTGAAGATACAGCAGTAGCAAGAAACATTAGGAGAGGGAGCCCTGCCCTTGAAAACTTACAGTATTGAGTGATATATGAGGAGATACAAGGCTGGGTAATGAGCAGGCTGTACACTGACTGTCAGTGAGCTCTTTGGGAGTTACAGCTTGGTCAGGGTGTGCCTGCAGTTTACTTATGTCCTTGCTGGAAAATGCGAGTTTTAAGACTGCACTTAAGTGATTTGAGGGTTGGAGAGTGGTGAATGTGTGGTAGGAGGGAGTTCCAAAAGAGAGAAAATGTATTGGAAAGTCTTGTATGCAGAAATGTGAGGAGGGCATTCTACTGGAGAATAGAAGAAAGTGATTAGAAGGCTGTAGGTTGTAGTTGGGGTAATACTTAAAAATGACTGAAAAGATGTATGAAGGAGAAAGGTTGTGAACATCTTTGCAGGTAAGAGTAAATATAATCTGGATGCATTGGCTGATTGGCTGTCAGTGGAGGGCTTGGCAGCATAGTGTCAGTGGAGGGCTTGGTCAAGTAGAGTCAGTGGAGGGCTTGGCCGAGTAGAGTCAGTGGAGGGGTTAGCAGAGTAGAGTCAGTGGAGGGGTTAGCAGAGTAGAGTCAGTGGAGGGCTTGGCCGGGTAGAGTCAGTGGAGGGGTTAGCAGAGTAGAGTCAGTGGAGGGCTTGGCAGAGTAGAGTCAGTGGAGGGCTTTACAGAGTAGAGTCAACAGAAGGCTTGGCAGAGTAGAGTCAGTGGAGGGCTTTACAGAGTAGAGTCAATAGAAGGCTTGGCAGAGTAGAGTCAGTGGAGGGCTTTACAGAGTAGAGTCAATAGAAGGCTTGGCAGAGTAGAGTCAGTGGAGGGCTTGGCAGAGTAGAGTCAGTGGAGGGCTTTACAGAGTAGAGTCAATAGAAGGCTTGGCAGAGTAGAGTCAGCGGAGGGCTTGGCAGAGTAGAGTCAGTGAAGGGCTTGGCAGAGTAGAGGCCGTGGAGTGCTTGGAAGAATAGAATCAGTGGGGGGCTTGGCAGAGTAGAATCAGTGGAGGGCTTGGCAGAGTAGAGTCAGTGGAGGGCTTGGCAGAGTAGAGTCAGTGGAGGACTTGGCGGAGAAGAGTCAATAGAGGGCTTGGCAGCATAGAGTTAGTGGAGGTCTTGCCAGAGTAGAGTCAGTGGAGTAGAAAAGAGACGGCACACCACTGGCTCTGCAAATCTTGCTGTGTTTTGTTCGCCTAATACACAGCAAGATTTGCAGAGCCAGTGGTGTGCCGTCTCTTTTCTACTTCTGATGCTATATGAGCTGTATAGGCAGTCCAGCTGAGACTAGGCACCAGCCAATGTACAGGTAATCTTAGACCTGAGATTCCGTTTTCCATACACTTGATTCTCCTATCTTAGAGTCAGTGGAGGGCTTAACAGAGTAGAGTCAATGGAGGGCTTGGCAGCATAGAGTTAGCGGAGGTCTTGCCAGAGTAGAGTCAGTGGAGGGCTTAACAGAGTAGAGTCAATGGAGGGCTTGGCAAAGTAGAGTCAGTAAGTTTGGCACACTGGCCTGACCAGTGGGATCATCAGCATCAAGGATTCTCAATGGTCCACTTCAATAGACCATGGTGATTCTGGATGAGATATTTAAATGTGCTCATGCCAGGACTCTCTTCTAACTAGTGCAGTGGCAATGTGACCTGTGGACAAAGCATCAGGGGACTCTTCAATGAACGACTCCAAATACGGACAATGATTGGTACTGCTAGAAAATGAAGGGTATTCTGAGGTGGGAATTGAGTGGGATATTGTTCATTCAGAAATGTTTTTGTGGTGTCGGTGGACTTTTTCAGGAATTGGTAGGGGAAACGTATGTACCCCTATATGTATTCCACATGCCTGGGTGAGAAAATATCTGTAGCCCCTTTATTAAAGGGAGCTCCCACATTCCCTGAAGAGCCATTAACGCTCACAGTTTTTTGGAATTGTATTGTTTGTGTCCTATAAGAGAAGTTAATTTCTTCACAGTAGAGTTCCATCCATACATATCTGTCTGCTCTGCTCTAAGTTTGGATTACGATGTGGGGTGTCAATAATACTTTTCTTATTAAATTATTTTTTTCTTTTCAAAGGGTAGAATTTTCTGTTACTTTTAAATGTTTGTAGAAATGAGCGTGAGGGGCCTCGGAAGAGGTTTCCTGTACCCGCCTAGACAATGGTCGTCCCCACCACTGTGCCTCCCCGAAAAGGAGACAAGGAGGCAGCAAAAGGAGGTAGACTTATCAGTGGTCTGACCTTGGAAGAGCGGAAGAAGAATGGCAGCCGACGTCGGGATTCCCTGGGAGGTGAAGTAAAACGCCCGCTGCACGCATTACTCTACATAGTCCTTCCGACGGCTACCATGAGTTCAGCTCAGGGAATACTGCTCCTGCCTCCTGCCTTGTTTTTCCCACCCCAAGCTGAACTTGTGATTATTACCGCTAAGGAGGTTAAAGGGGACTTCTAGCGAGAGATCTCCTTAAAATGGAAATGTACATTGATTACGCTAGATTATGCTGCTTATCCCTAATCAGTTGCAAAAGAAAGGTCTCTGTTACTATCAGTAGCCCCGCTGACAGAAGAGCAGTAGGGATAGTTAGAGTGGTTATGAGTTGATGTAAATGTTATGCAAATTTTCTACAATTGTTTGCAGCTTGGGAATAGACAAACCAACTACAGCAGCTGAGCTGTCTATTTCCAAACTGTATACATTTAACATAAATATTGCATCAAGTCCAATCTATTAGCATCTCATTCAGGGCTTTGGTATCGGAGTCAAGGAGTCGGACTAAGAGTCATTTCTAGGGTACCTGGAGTCAGAGTCTTTGGTTTTATAATGAGGAGTCGGAGTTGGATGATTTTTGTACCAGTTCCAAAGCCCTGCCAGGAGTCGAAGCAATTTTTGGGTACCTGGTTTTGTAAACTGAGGAGACAGGGTCGGTGCTGGAGGCGGATGATTTTTGTATTGTCCCCACAGTCCTGATCTTATTGACCCTCCCTAATGAAGAACTGTTAAAACTGACGTTTTTGAGCATTTTTAGGAATCCCTCCCTCCCCCACCTGGATTTTCAGCAGAGGTGGTCCTTTTAGACCTCCTTGGCCAAGTTTCATCTGGTGTGTATGGTTAGAGTCCCAGATGGGAATCCCCAATAGGACGCTGTCTGCAGGTCTTTGCATGTTCTCCCTGTTTTGTGGCGGTGTACTCTGAGCACTTTAGTTGCCCCTAAAGACCATATTCAAGGGTTAAATTTATTTCTTCCAAAATGTACCCCAGATTTGTTAGGAGCGTTAGAACACTTGCAAGGCCATATTTATAATTGTTTTTGTGGCATCCCTTCCATGTGCAGCAGCCTCCCATCTCCCCATTCCACGTGCAGCCCCTCTTCTATGTGTTTTATCCAGCAGCTCCCCCAATGTGCAGCGCCCCCATAAAGCAGTTTCCTTGTTTCAAGTGTTTTAACCATTTACAGCCTCCTTTCTCCATACACAGACAATCCTCCTCTATATCCACCCCCTCCTGCACAGCTGCTGCCCAAGACCTGAGCCTTTGGAACCTTTCCATAAATCCAGTCCTGACTGTGGGCTCCTCTGATAGACATCTTCAAAACACTATATAAATAACGATATGATTCTATAGAGGAAATTATGGGAAGCAAATGCATTTATCATTTATAGAAATACATTTTAATGTGTTTGAGAATTTTTTTTTTTCGGCAGTTGCCTGCAAAAAAGTTTTTTTAAAAAAGTATTGGCAGCCTCGGCCCACATCTATCACTTCTCCTCTGCTTCCTGCATCGACTTAGTAATATCACTTTACACTCTGTTCCTGGCATTGCAGGACCCATGTAGAGCGAGAAGGCGGCACACTTGCCTTCCACCGACAGCTGTCTCCTCCGGCGGGTCTGTTGGCAGCGAGGAAGTTGCCACTTGGTCTGTTGTGTGGTTACACTCCTGGCGTGACGGGCTGTCACTGCTGCCTCGCCTCGTGCTGTTTGTCATCTCCTACTGATTTACCTCCGATTCTGCAGGAATTTGCATGTTTGAAAATTACTGGACAAAATCCTGCTAGTTCCCTAATGAGAGCCGTCTCGGTGGGGGGCCGCACAGGACCCTCTCATGTGCAAATGTTGACTCACTTTGGTGGAGGATAAATTTGTGTAACTGCTAACCCTTAAATATGAGAGATTATTCAAGAAAAAGAAATCGTTTTGACACGCGTTGACCTCGCTTACGTTATTCCGATAAGGCTTGAATCTTAACAAGCTCCTTCATTTGCGGGACTAATCGTCGCAGTGCGGAGGCTGAAAAGTCCGTTCCAGCGATAAAGAGGTTAATTGGTTCCCTTTTCAACCTTGAATGGGTTACTAGTTTAATATTTAATATCTTTATGGTCTAATTATGGGTTCGTTTAATGTGAAAGTACAGAGTGTGGCGACTGTAGGAGGTATTCTGACACAGCCAATCAAAAGGCAGGAAACCCTTACAGAAAGAAATATGGAGGCTGCCATGATGACCCACTAAAAGTGATCCCCAGGATTCCTTTATAGGGGAATGTGTTATAGAATTATTACTATAAACATGAGTCAATGCTACATGAATGCTTTTATCATTTTATGTTATAATATATTAATTTGCAGCCATATACAGGAAACTCCTATTTCCCTTATTTGTGAACATGAAAATAGTATAGAGTACTCAGAAACTCCCACGTTGTTTAATATATAGTTAACAACAATGAGCAAGAGCCACTGTTACTAATTTGTGGAATTGTTATGTTTTATATGCACATAAAAACTAAATAAGCAAGCTGAAACTTTTCCTATTATTTCTATATGTGGAGTAGCAGTAGAGTATTGTATCATTAGCTAGTCAGTTCATCAGTAAAAGCAAGACATTTTGAATCAGGATGAAACCATTTATTGGCTAACTTAACAATATATAAGGGTAAGCTTTCAGCTATTGTGCCTTCATCAGACTGAATCAAGCGTACAGGATTCAAAACTGATAAAGGCACAATAGCCAAAAGCTTACCTTGATATATTTTTAATTCAGCCAATAAATGATATCATCCTGATTCTTGCTAAATGTGGAGATGTGCAGCGCCCCCCAGGAACTTAAATACACACCTTTAATACAAATCAGATGCAAAACTATGCACTAAACCCTAATCTAAATAAATTGAATGCAAACTGACATGGAAGCCGCTAGCCATAAGTAGACTTACATTTTTGTACAACAGGAGGAGATGGCAGCACTTGCAAATGTAGGCCGCATCCGAGGTTACCAGCTGTAGCAGCTTCAGGTTCATACTATGTTATAACTGTCAGCTAGTGGTTAGGTTTAGTAGTGTTGAGGTCTCTTTCATGAGGGCACGTCATCGCCGTGGAAGAATCTAGTACTGAACAATCTGCGCACAAACTGTTTTGGAAGCTAACGTCCTCCATTTTCTGCATCTGTTTTGAATGCCCGTGTTGCGTAATCTGCTGGTATTTTGGGCTCTCCCCATCTATCCAGCTGATAAACGTATGTGCAGCCTGTATTTGGAAGCGCTGCCAATATCTCCTGTCGTACATACATTTGGAGATGTATTGATTAGCCTGCAAAATTTCCCTTAATTTTGTAAAGTTAACCTGAAGAGAAAATGCAGTTATGAGAGAATGAACTCTATGTGGAGTAAGGATGATAAATAGGGATGGCTGAATATCACAATTTCATGTTTGTGAACGCATTCGCGGTGAGATCCATTGACTTTAATGGCAGATGAACTTCTAAAACTTTCAAGACATTTCTGCAGCCACAATTTCTTTAAAAATGGTTTACAAAGTGTCCCAAAACACAGTGGCATGGTGGAGGGGAATCAATGGCAAAATAGTCACCAGAAAATACCTATTTTATGCAAATGTTTTTTAATGGTTATTTTTAAAGACATTTCATCAGCCACAACCTTAGCGGTTAATAGCAAAGACCCCATACATACTACAAGCACCAAATGTGCAGGTTATGTTAAAAAGAAGAGTGGGAACAAGGGAAAACATTTATTGAGAAGACCTTGTAGTTTTTGAGAAAACTGATTTTAAAGTTATGATACGGAAAAAAAAAAGTGTATTTTTAAATGCGGTTATTAAATGACAGATAATGTATCAACCTACCGGTAGTGGAAATTTACCAGTGATGCAAAAATGCAAAAATTCTTTTTACCGGATTTTCGCCGAATTTTCGCCTAATTTCGTTTCGACAGGCGAATTTTTGATCGAATATTTTCATGTTAATTTTTGCATAATGCCCGTTATTTTCGCGTTAAATTCGTAGTTTATCGCATACGTATTTCTGCGTAGTCGTAGTGCTGCTATCCGAAGCTTCGCCACGCATGTATTAGCAGATTATTGCGGACATTTTTCGGCATAAGCGTCCGCATACAGCGACGTCTCTTGCGGATTATTGCGGACATTTTTTCGCATAAGGGCATAAGCGTCCGCATATAGCAAAGTTTCTTCAATTTTCGATGCTGGTCGAAAACGCAAATATTTCTGAAGATTTTCGCGAAAAATCACCGAAATGAAAAACGGGATTTTCGATGCGAAAATGACAGGCGAAAATTTGCAAGCAACACTGCAATGTACATGTATCAAAAGAAAGCGTGACAGCATGGGTGGATACTGTAGTGGGAACATTAATTAAAGGCAAGTATTTATGGGTATTTACTGTAAGAGCAATAAAGGACTTTTTATCGTTGTGTTTTTATTTCACTTTACCTCTCTGTGGCATTGCGGCTGTATAGCGATCCCTGGCCAAATCGTTGCCACACTTGCACAGGGTTTCCCGCGGGTCATCATTACGCACTGCCTACTGACCACCTGGAAACCCTGCCACAAAATTCACTGCTCTTTCTATTGATATATGTAATTTACACTGACGATAGGTTGATACATTATCTGTCATTTAACCACATTTAAAAAAGCGTTTGTTTTCCAATCGTAACTTTAAAATTGATTTATTCAAAAATGACAAGATATTATTGTAAATGTTTTTTTTTTCTCCAATATTTTTCTGAATATACCCTACAAATTTGGTGATTCTAGCTTGTACTTTGGCTTGTATGGAGGCTCTGCTATTAATCGCTAAAATCAACAACTATTGACTTTAATGTTAAATGCGAACATAACACAACAATTTGTGTTAAACCCAAATGGCCAAACAATGACAAGAACTGCCAAGAACTGTTCCCCTGATGAACAGTTCTGCCATCCGTTATGATAAATAGAACTATAGTAACATGGAATGGTTAAGGGCTCTGTCTCTGACACAGGAGACCAGGGTTTGAATCTCGGCTCTGCCTGTTCAGTAAGCCATCACCTATTCAGTAGGAGACCTTGGGCAAGTCTCCCTAACACTGCTACTGCCTATAGAGCGCGTCCTAGTCGCTGCAGCTCTGGCGCTTTGAGTCCGCAGGGGGAAAAGCGCAATGTAAATGTCATTTGTCTTGTCTAATATTTGTCTTTCCAGTTTAATGGCTTAATTTTTGAGACTGTCACAGTTGCTGTTTAGAATTCACACTCTGCCTTGTTAAGCTGAAAGAGAAGTAATGACCCATGGAACTTTCCTGCAATTAAAACTAATTAGAAGCCTTATCTCACTGTTTCTCAACTGTTTTATCCTCTATTAACTTTTCAGGAAACTGGACTGAATTACACAAGCTGTGGTTGTGTGAGCTATTGTTGCATGCCAGGTGAGAGTGCTATCCACTATGCCACCATGATGCCATGTTTGGAAGTTATATGACTGTAAGCTGCACTGGGGCTTTGCAGAAGCTGCCTAATTTCACATCAATAAACCCAGTGTGTTATAAACCATAAGAGATTATTGTGATAGATCTCCATTAGAAGTGGGAAGCAATTAACTACCTTATTTAAAGACAAACACAAATCATGGATACGCTCCCTTCACAAATATAATTTCAGACATAACTCTTCACAACTGCGGTTCCATTCACTAGAAACTCACCTCAAGCACTGCTGGGTATCTGTGAAGTTGACAGTACAGTCTGAAAGTTTAAAGGACACCTAAAGGAAAAAAAGGTTAGATACTTACCTCACTACTGGATGGCATACAACACTTGAACTGTAGTTTAAAGTAAGCCTTAAAATGGTCTGAAACTCTGACATAACATTCAATAAAAATGTGTTTTCCTACTGTTTATTACTCATACAGTTATCATATTTGCTTTTGTTCACACCTAATATTGACTGTTTACATATTACAGGTTCCCAAAGTGTAGTTTTTCTTGCCCTGAAAGCTGGCATTGCATTTTATTCTTTTTCTATTATAACTGCTTTGTATTATATATTAAAATCTTCTAATGAGCTATTCTATTCTGAACACTGTGTGCCTGACGCAGAGACAGTTTCTCAGAGAGTGTTTGTTTACCTTCCATTGTTGATACATTTGTGTTTTACAAGTAAAAAAGATACTGTTATCTACAGTTTGGATGCGGATTTGAAGTTGAAGCAGGAGAAAATGCTTTGTTTAACCATTTCAGTGATGCTCTACTAGAATTTTTTCTGGGATAGTAGCTTTCAAGCTGTGAGGAATCTTTTAGAGCAAAGTAGAAATGCTGGCTTTCAGACCACTTTAAGTGAGAGAAATATAAGCCATTGCTGCCTTCTTTAAAAGCGTTTTTCCTGACAGTAAGGCTGGTCCTCGGCCTCCAATATTTTGAGAGTAACTTTAAGCCTTGTGGATAAGAACGTAAACACTTTGTCATTTTGTTTTAAGCAGCTTTATTACACCTTCAACAGACTAAACATGCCTGAAAGCATAGCTAAATCAAGCTTTGCTGGATGTCACAAAAAAACAAGGCTTAACATGGATAACTGACCAACAACACACAGAGAGGAACAGGAACTGGTGGAATGCAATTTTGCAGCAGGAAGGGGAATTACATCTGAAAACTTCTAGTAACTGCAATCTCTTCAGTGCCATCTAGTGTTCACGTAGCATAACTGCAGCAGTTACTATATTTTAAAAGCAAGTTAGACAGCTGACTACACTTCCTAATTGTTGCTATCATGCATATGAGGGCGTTGCAATGCCACTAGATCATCTGAGAGGAAATATTAGCAGCTTGCAGTAAAGATGGTAATTAACAAATGGATGCTGAGTGTTTATGCCACTGATGGGTGAGTAAAAAAAATAATATGATGCCATCTGCTGCGGTGAATGCTGCATTACAGTGGACCTGATAAGAGAATTATGAGTCAGAGCAAGCATCTGTCCTGCAGGAGAAGCAAGCAAAAGTGGCAAGGATGGACTCTCAAACTTCTACAGAAGATGTAACTGGATTTTTTTTTTCTAAATACAGTATAATCTCATTTCCTTGTAACTACCCCTAATGCTGGGGTTACATGGTACGTTTCTGTACCGTGTATCGACCAGCACACCATACAAGATCCAATATTACACCTATTCAATAAATACAATTGGTTGTAGCGAAAAATCGAAAGCTTTCTTTTTTCTTCATTCGTTTGAGAATTCCCATTTTAATTTGATAAAAGAAGATCTGGAGTGGTGGATTTTTCTGATCAATTTTTATGGAAATTGAATGGTATGTGGCAAATTGTGAATTTCTTAATGTACAGACTCAAGCAATTTATTTAAGTTTTCAATCATTTTTTTTTCTAATTAGGGAAAAATTTTAACAAATGTGTCATGTACATTGGTCAGAGTTTTGAAATGTTACAATCGATCAGAAAAATTGATTGCAATTCTTGAATTGAAAAGATATTTAAAGAATTGTATGGTGTGTGGCCACCTTTACTGTGAAGCCGCTCTCCAGTCCTTACATTCAGCCACAGAGACTCTGATGTGTGTTGTCATGATGATGCATCCCCCAAAGTGTTTCCACATTGAAGTTTGATACACTGGCAGGGAAGTCCGTCACTGGTATAGTTATGCCTCCCCCAATCAGTGGCAAAGGGGAGGGATCAGTCGCACAGGTGCCACAGTCCACGCCAGATGTCATGGTGAGAGGTCAGAGCGCTGTGACCACATGGCAGCAGTCAGGAGGGAACTGGATGGAATCCCAGTGTGATGTCACTAATGGAACTTTTGGGTACGGGAGGTTTTGGGGAGGTGTTTCAGCTTTGGATTCATTAAGGAGGGATAAAAGAAATAATACCGGAGGAAGGCTTTAATTCTTCCAGAAAGCAAGTAATAATGGCACAAACTATTTGACTGAAACATTTCTAAATGCCCCCCCCCCCCCCCCTCCTCCTCGATGTGGTTTGATCTAGTCACCTGACCCCAGGAGATACGTTTATTCTCATTCATTTACTGATCAGTAGGCAGACTGGATCCCCTACAAGAGTTTAACATAGACCTGCATTACGGTATATATTTTTAGGAAGTAAACCAAAATGAAAGCCATGTAGACACACTAATTGAAACTCAGTGATGACCGCCTTTCTAGCATGTGGCCCCCGGTGCTGTGGCCAGTGATCAGCCCAGCAAATCGACTGATCACAGGCCAAAGGCATTGTCGTCCCCCCATAGCAGCAGAACATGTTGCTTGCCTAGAGGCTATCGATGCTTCTGTACAGCCTCAGCCCCACAATGTTGCTTGAGGAATTGGCTCGCGATCTCTGCTGGACATGTGCATGAGGCTTAAATGTAAGGCTATAGCAAGAAGCCATAGCCTGGTGTGCAGCACTCATACAAAGGGAAATTCTAGCTGTGCTGAATTTCTTAGTTCAATGTTCTGAAAGGGGCACCATAGTAAGAAAAGACTGAGTTATATTCCCAGCACACATTCACACATGCATACAAGATGTACACACATGGGCCTAGTCACATCACTATGCTGGACTGACCCAACATCCTGCATAACATTTCTGTGTGCAAAGGGAGCGGAAGTGCGCATTGTGTTATCCCCACATTAGAACGCATTTATAGTAATGCAGCACACATGGGGTGTATTTACTAAGACATGGCAAATACATGTCCGCAGATAGCACACACATAGTTTGCTAGGAGGTACGAAAACGTAATACCCCCTATTCTGTGTATAAGGCAAGTTACACAAACTACAAATTCTTAGTAATTGTATCAACCGGACACGGTGAGGATGGACGTGCGGGAAATGGTTCATGGTTTTACGTAAGAATGCATGGATCCCATATGATCATTCATTAAAGGAAACCTGAAGAGAAAATAAACTTATGAGTTAATGAATTGCATGTGCAGTACAGTTAAGAAACAGAACATTAGCAACAAGGAAAATAGTCTCGTATTGTTTTCCAGTACAGGAAGAATTAAAAACGTCAGTTTTTATCCATGCAAAAGAGCTTCTCTGAGCTATTACTTGGTTAAATTCCGTCCTGTTTTCTGCTGCACTTAAACGTTCAAGAAACAGCGAGAGACAGCTTGACATAAGGTTTTACTGCAGGGAAGTTCATTTGTCACTATTTCTGCTTTGTTTTATAGCTTAAAAGGTAGAGTGTGCTTTTAAACCTGCACCTGGGGCAGTATGATGCAATGTTATAAAAAAAAAATATATATAACTGAAAACAAATAGGAGACTATTTTCTTTGCTACTAATGTTATATTCCTTTGCCGTACCACACATACAATTCATTATATCATACTTTTTTTTGCTCTAACTTTGCTTAAATTAAGTGGTCTAGCCACAGGCCAGGTGGGACCAGACTTCTAAACTGAACGGGAACAGGGAAGTGAGCAGGTACTTCTTTATTATTTTCAAAAAATGTTATACATAGTTTAATTAAAAATATATTCAAATAAATGCATATTTGGCCTTTAACTATCTGGATGTGGCAATTTCCACCTGCCACTCTTATCCTCTTATGTGTTTGAATTTTTTGAATTTTTTAAATTACATTTTTTTAAGATGGCCTAAAGACGGGAGCCTGAATATTGTAACGTTTTCTCTGACCATCGCTCTTAGGCCTCTTTCACACGGGAGGCTGAGCTGGGCGTTTGTCGGGCAGTGCCGCCTCTTCCTTTCAGCAGGGCCGGCGCTACCATTAAGGCAAAGTAGGCAGCTGCCCCAGGGCCCCAGAGCTTGTAGGGGCCCCCAGTAGCTACAAGAGGAAAAAAAAATTTCAAATCGGCCTTATAGTTTTTGAGAAAATCGATTTTAAAGTTTGAAAGGAAAAAAAAATACACATTTAAAAACCTGCTGACTTTAATGGTTAATAGCAAATCCACCTTAAATGCTAGAAACCCTAAATTTGCAGGATATGTTAAGGATATCATTAGGAATAAGAGGAAAAAACATTTTTTCAAAAAGACCTTATAGTTTTTGAGAAAATCGATTTTAAAGTTTCGAAGGAAAAAAGTATACTTTTAAATGCGGTAATTGTAACTTTTAGTAGCAAACCTAACGGTAGTGTAATTTTACATGCATCAAACGAAAGCGCAATAAATTTCCTGACGGGGTTTCCAGGGGGTCTATACGCAGCCGCAGCGCTTTGGCCAGGGATCGCTATACAGCCGCAATATGGCTGTATGAAGATCCCTGGCATTTTTTCCTATTTTCCCAATTTTTTTTTTTTTATGTTTAGAGTGTGGGAATTTTTTTTTTTTTTAAATTATGTGCGGTCCCCCCTCCTGAAACTTTTTAACCCCTTGTCCCCCATGCAGGCTGGGATAGCCAGAATGTGGAGCTCCGACCAATTGGGACTTCACACCCTGACTATACCAGCTGCAAAAAAGGTCCTATAATGCAGATTTTTGTTCCGGGGTATATGTTGGGGGGGCCCCCCAGGTTTATTTTGCCCTGGGGCCCCATTGTTGCTTAAACCGGCCCTGCCTTTCAGCCAAGGTGCCATTTGGGTGCAATAAATATGTAGCCACATGGCAGTGTTTGTAACTCCGCATGTATCATTGCATGGCACACAGCGGCGCTACCCAGCCAACGACTAGTTGTGTCTGAGCACAGCCCACACTCAGATCTGCTCCTGGGGAGGGGATCACCAGCAGGTGCATGAAAGCAGCCGACAGGCGGTAAATTCACCGCCTTCAACCCCTTATGCTAAAGAGGCCTTACAAATCTGAAACGCATAATCTTTACAACATTTTGGGTCATTCTTATCCATATGAATTGATATGGAAAGATAATTCATCAAATAACAGAAATCCATGTGCCCAAAAATGCATCTGCTAAAAATGCATGTGCTCAAATTTCCCCTTAACGCTGCTACTTCGACGGGCGCCTTCATTTGGCGCCCAAACTGCTGATAGCGGAAACCCAAATACCCGGCTTCCTCCACACACCTCTTGCTTCAGGTTTCCTGGAATTGAAGCACCTTTGTGTTCCCACTTTCTACATCGGATCAGCAGCACAGAGGTTAAGCAGCAGAAGAAAGAGATTTGCCAACTTCACAGCAGACAAGGTTCTAACTTTCCACCCCTGAAAATAAACAGAAGTGATACAATATTGCCCCAAGGTGTGTCCTTCCCCCCCCCCCCATCCGTAGCCTAACATAAACATCCACAGAGGTGATGCTGATTACAGCCGCTTTGTGCGCAGCGTCGGAGGCGACGGGGTTAAATTGCTAATAGAGGTTTCATGAGGTCTGCCAGAGCCCACTCTCCAACACTTACATCTGTTCAACAATTATTACAGCATTTTTGTCATAAAAAATTCAACACCCTGAGTGTCGTGCTAGCAAAACCTGAAAATTTATGCAGTGAATAGAATATCTAATTTCTCGGAGGAAATGCTGGGAAAAAAATTACAGTTTTAAGTTAAATTTGTGAGGACCATTACACACACATCTGACTCCCCCCCCCCTCCACCCTCCTCGCTCCCCCCCCCATACCAGCCACATCTGACTGCCCCCCCTCCCCCCATGCCAGCCACATCTGACTGCCCCCCCACACCCCCCCCCGCCACCCTCCTCTTCACCAGGTTTGTCAGGCTCGGGCTGATGTCTATAAAAATCAGAGAAAGAAAACAGATCACAGGATCAAAAAATGATACCTTCGAAGAATCGTTAAAAACACATAAAAGGGTGTTTTGTCCTCTCGAGGCTCAGGATGCCTCCGCAGCAAAGCCTTCATTTCCGAGGAGAGTTCAACATATAAACGGCAACAATTCTGCAGCTGAGGTGACAGAATAATAGAAACCCTTTTTTCCCGAAAATCTCAAACACTGAAAAAAATTCAAAAATGTAGTTCCAGTCACCGCACCTGTCATACTGCTGACCTTATACATGAATACACCTATAAATGTACTCTCTCTGATCCAATAGCGACCTACTAATGACTTCTCACACACAGTTTCCTCCCATGCATGGCACCAAGACTTCTCTAAGGCTGTCTGAACTCCCAGGACTCCCCAATACATTACTTAGCGTAGAACGTTCTCGTATTACCATCGTTTTAGAGGGATATTGAAGGTGCCATTTTTTTCCTTTTATAAAATGCCAAACGCCAGGCAGTGCAGCTGGTCTCTTTGGCTGCAGTAGAGTCTGATTCATATACCTGAAATAAGCATGAAGCTAATATGGCCACACTTTGATCAGAGCAGCCGATGTTCTTACTTGTCACATGACTGCGCTTTCACTTTATAAAGTGAAAATATCTACAAACTTAAAGTGGAGCAGAGCTCTACCTATAAGAAGAAGTGGTACGTATGCTTCCCTCGCCGTCCTCCGGCGGTCTGCCATCCTGCCGCGATCAGCACCGGTAACTGGCTCAGTCGGGATCAGTTTAGGTCTTCTGCACATGTGTGGGAGGTCTGCGCTTGCACAGTAGACCCGGACTGACGCGACTGAGCCAATTATCCAGGCTGATCGCGGCTGAACAGAGGCACGCGGGAAGATGGCGAGGGCCGCATACGTGTTTCTGCTGGAGGAGGAAGTACCGGGTAAGTACCAGTTCTTCTTATAATGTAGAGCTCCCCTTTAATAGATACTTATGTAAATATGCTGTTTGGGGTGGGAGAGAAGCAGGTAGCTTTAGTTCCAGCACAAAGTTGAGCGTAATCTCTGGTGTTGGTGTTGGAATTTGGCATATGGAATTTGGAACACCCGGATACCCCCCACTGCAGCACCAGTCCAGTACCGAACAAGCAGGCGGGGTCAGGAGGAGGTCACATGTTGGTGCTTTATGGCATGTTCCGCGTGACTCCATCCTTCATCCTTCCAAAGCCGTAAAGAAGGGCAAAGTCCCATGACATATAAATTAAAGTGGATCCGAGATGAAAAACTAACTACAACAAGTAACTTGTCTATATATCTTATGTTTAGATGGTTTACCCAGCAAATCTAGCTGCAAACAACTTCAACAGTATATGATTATTTTTTCCTGTGATACAATGACAGCAGCCATGTTCTGCTTGTGATCTTTACACACAGGCAAGCTGCTCTGCATCTCCAGCCCTCAGCCTGTGAAAACTGCACTCCCCTCTCCTCCTCACTCCTCCCCTCTGCCTTTGAAATCTCTGGCTAGTAACACCTCCTCTTCCTGCCCAGACTGAGCTCCCATAAGCCCATACTACATGGGTCTTAGAGTGCCAAGGCACTGGAGGAGCTGTGGGCGAGGCTTGTTTAGTTTATAGGGAATTTGAGTATTAAAAAAAACAGTATTTGGCTTGAGGAATGCCCTATAAACTATAGGAAAGGAACACAACTATGCAATGAGTAAAAGTTTATCTCGGATCCACTTTTAAGATAAAAGAATAAAAACAAGTCGCTTTCATAAGTATTATATATCCCTATTCACCCAATGGGAAGGGGAGGGGACGAATCTCATTGTAACCTCCGGAACCTCCTCCTACATCAGCCTTTCTCAACCTTTGTGCCCAGAGGAACCCTTCAATTAATTTTGAGATCTCATGAAAAACTATTACTAAATATCGGCTAACTGGCGTGGGGGGCAGTTAGGGTTATTAGGGCGTGGCTCTAGGATCCCACGCATGGGGTGTGTCTGCAGGATTCCACACAATGGGTGTGGCTCCAGGATCCCACGCATGGGGTGTAGCTGCAGGATTCCACACAAGGAGTGTGGCTGCAGGATTCCACACAAGGGATGTGGCTGCAGGATCTCACACAAGGGGTGTGGCTTCAGGATTCCACGCATGGGGTGTGGCTCTGGGATCCCACGCAATGGATGTGGCTGCAGAATCCTGCAAAAAGGATGTGGCTGCAGGATCCCGCACAAGGGGTGAGGCTGCAGGAGCCCACACAAGGGGTGTGGCTGCAGGATCCCACACAAGGGGTGTGGCTGCAGGATCCCACACAAGGGGTGTGGCTGCAGGATCTCACAGAAGGGGTGTGGCTCCAGGATCCCACACAAGGGGTGTGGTTGCAGGATCTCACACAATGGGTGTGGCTTCAGGATCAAGCACAAGGGGTGTGGCTCCAGGATGCCATGCATGGGGTGTGGCTGCAGGATCTCACACAAGGGGTGTGGCCGCAGGATCCCACACAAAGGGGTGTGGCCGCAGGATCCCACACAAGGGATGTGGCCGCAGGATCCCACACAAGGGGTGTGGCCGCAGGATCCCACACAAGGGGTGTGGCCGCAGGATCCCACACAAGGAGTGTGGCGGCAGGATCCCACACAAGGAGTGTGGCGGCAGGATCCCACACAAGGGGTGTGGCTGCAGGATCCCACACGAGACATTTGTCCCTCGAGTTGGACTTTAACATTCCTCAAACAAACTTTTATCAGGATCACATATTATTGTCTCCTTTCTCTGCTAATATAGATTTCTTTCTTTTCTTTCTTTCTCCTCTTTAAGTAATAGTCTGGCAAATAAATTACTGATTAATTTCCATCTCTCTGATTCACTGGGCTCAGCGCATGCACTTAGAAAGAGCTAATTTATTTTAAATTACATCACCTCTCAAAAACACTTTAATCTCAAATTTATATTAATGTTAATATAATGATTAAGTAGAACTTTTTTTTTATTTTTAATGGAAACCTGTTTGCTTTACTGACATCTTGTCTCTTTCTCTCCCCCTCTCTCTCTAACCATCTCTCCCGTTCCCCACAATAGTTATTTCACCTAACTCTGTGAATTGATTGCTATATAATTCTGCTTATAGCTCAAACCGCCTTTGGAATGCATTTATCATTGAAAGGTTGGTGACAAGTTCAATACTTCAACTTGCCCTCCTATCTGGACTTCCTGAGACCAGACTCCGCCCCCTCTTATGCTGTTATGAATGCAACTGCCTGGCTCATCCATTCCTCCGGCCACTCCTCTTCAGCTGCCCCTCTTTACAATTCCCCTCACTGGCTCCCTGCCACCTTCAGAATTATACTTACACTGCTCTGCCTGGCATACAGATGTCCATCCACCATACCTCCTCTTCATACACCTCCCATCTCATCCAGAGATAGTCCCCAACCAGCTCTCTCTGCTCCTCCTACACTCTACAGATGTCCATCCACCATACCTCCCCTTCATACATCTCCAATCTCATCCAGAGATACTCCCCAACCCAACCCTTGCATCAACCTCGCAAGGCTCCATGACTTCTCCAGAGCAGCCCCTAATTTTTGAACCCCCCCCTCCCCATCAGGCTCACCCCCACCTTCAACTCATTCATAAAGCCATAAAGATAATCTGTACTCTAAAATTTTTACATTAAAAAGCATACTATTCTATTCATTATGTTCTCCTGGGCACCTCTTTGCTTTTTCCTTCACTCCCTGCTGCAATCCTGGCTTGTCAGTTTTAGGCAGTGTTTACAAACAAAAGACATGACTGCTAACCAGCATGTGATAGGCTGAGAGGAGCTCAGTCTGTGACTCATACAGAGCCTGGAGGGGGCTTGGAGAGGGTGTGTATAGCTTCTACCTATCACAGCAGAGCAGCACATTCCTGCCTTGGCCAACAAAGCTGACAAAGGAAAGAAGATTAGATAATATAACAGAGATAATACAGCCACTGTGCAACTATAAAAGGCTGCAGCGATCCAGACCACATTAGAACAGGTATAGGAACTTATAGGTTAGAAGAAGTAAGAATCAGAATCAGAATCAGAATCACCTTTATTCGCCAAGTGCGGCGGGGACCGCACCCGGAATTTTTTGTGGACACACGGTAATTGGCATACAACATCGACATGGCACAGATAATGCTACATAGACACAACAGCAATTTTGACAGACAGTACAGCAGTTAGTGTGGATCGGTAATGCAAAATAACAACCTCAACTTCAACCCGGTCCATGGAGTGATTAGGGGGTGACAGTTGGGAGAGTGCATGAATTAAGTAGGACAACTGCTTGGGGAAAGAAGGAGTTTTTATGTCTGGTGGTTTTGGTGAGAATGGTCCTATAACGGCGGCCTAATGGGAGGGGGTCGAAGAAGCGGCTGCCCGGGTGAGAGGGGTCTTGAGTGATCCTGTTTGCCCTGGACCTCATTCTGGATGAATGGAGGATGTCCAGGGGTGGCAGGGGTGACCCTATAATCTTTTCAGCAGCACTGATTACCCTCTGTAGTTTGTGCTTGTCCCTTGCGTTAGCCCCAGAGTACCAGACAATGATGGAGGAGCAAAGGACAGACTCAATGGTGGCAGAGTAGAAGCTGATCATTAGCTCCTGCGGCATTCCGAACTTCCTTAGCTGCCTGAGAAAGAACAGCCTCTGCTGGGCCTTCTTTTGAGTTACGGAGGTGTTCATTTCCCACTTCAGATTGTCTGTGATGGTGGTACCAAGGAACCGAGCGCTGTGTACCCTGGAGACCTTGGTACCGTCAATGGAGACAGGACTGGGGGACGGAGCGTTTCTTCTGAAGTCCACGATTAGTTCTACCGTTTTTGCCGTATTTAAAACGAGTTTATTTTCCTTGCACCACCCGAGGATCCGCTCGATCTCCTTGCGATATTCCTGTTCACCATTTCCGCCTATGAGGCCTAGTATGGTGGTGTCATCCGCGAACTTGATGACATTGACAGAGTCCGCGGATGAGGTGCAGCTGTTCGTGTACAATGAGAAGAGGATCGGGGACAGCACACACCCTTGCGGGGCACCAGTGTTGGTGATTCTAGGACTGGAATAGCAGCTGCCAATCCTGACTACCTGCGACCTGTCAGTAAGGAAATCTTTGATCCAGGTGCACAGATTCGGGTCAACACCGAGTCTTACCAGGTCGTCGTACAGGATGGTCGGACAGATGGTGTTGAAAGCGGAGCTGAAGTCCAGAAGCAGGATCCTGGCGTAGGAGTTGGGTTTATCCAGATGTTCCATGATGTGAGCTAGACTGATGTTAATGGCATCCTCGACGGACCGGTTAGCCCTGTATGCGAATTGCAGGGGGTCCGTTTTGGTGGTGGTATGCCCCTTTAGATAGGAGAGAACCAGTCTTTCGAAGGTTTTCATGATAATTGGCGTTAAGGCAACCGGTCTGTAGTTGTTTAGATCTGAGGCACCTGGCTTCTTGGGGACTGGTATGATGTTAGCTTTCTTGAAGCAGGAAGGGACCTTGCTCATTGTCAGGGATTTGCTGAAGATTGAAGTGAGGATCGGGGCTAGCTGGCTTGCACAGGTTTTCAGGCAGGTCGGGGATATGCCGTCTGGGCCTGGAGCCTTCCTGGGGTCGAGCTTCTGGAGTTGCAGTAGTACGTCAGCCTCCCGGACGATTACCGGTGTCTGGGGGTCAGTAGCAGCTTGGGGAGATGTGGCGAGAGGCTCCCTGGGTGAGGATAGGAGTACTGGGTCCCCGGAGTGGGTGGGTTGGTGCTCGAACCTGCAATAGAATTTGTTGAGCTCGTCTGCTAGTGCAATGCTAGGAAGTGTGTGTTGGTAAGGGGGCTTGAAATTAGTGGCTGCCCTAAGGCCTTTCCAGACGTCTCGTGTATTGTTGGACTGCAGGTCCTGTCTTAGTTTGTTTGAGTAGTCCCGCTTTGCTACTTTCAGCTCTCGATTCAAGGAGTTCCTGGCTTCCCTGAACTCCTCTGGGGTGCCGGATTTGTGAGCTTCCTCTTTGATTTTCCGTAGGTGGCGTAACCTGCCATTAAACCAGCGTTTATTGTTTGGGAAGACTTTGACGTTCGACGTTGGGATGCAGGTCTCCTCACAGAAGCGGATATAGGAGGTGACATTCTCCGTCCATTCATCTAGGCAGGGAGCTTCCAGGACCGACCAGTCAGTGCTGTCAAAGCAGGCTTGTAGGTGACCCTTGGCTTCCTCAGTCCACTTTTTTACCGTCCTGACAGTCGGCTTTGAGGTTTGAAGGAGCCTTCTGTAGGTTGGGACCAGGTGTATTAGGCAGTGGTCGGAGTTGCCTAGGGCAGCTCGGCGGGTAGCCTTGTACGCATATTTGAGGACCGTGTAGCAATGGTCTAGAGTGTTTTGGTTCCTGGTAGGGCAGGTGACGTGTTGCTTGTATCGAGGCAGCTCCTGGCGGAGGTTCGCCCTATTAAAGTCCCCTAAGATGATGAAGAGGGAGTCCGGGAGGGAGGTCTCCCACAATGTTATGGTGTCGCTGATAGTGCGCAGGGCGTTCTTGGTGTCCGCATCTGGGGGGATGTAGGCACCTGCTAGGACATAGGAGGTGAACTCCCTTGGCGAGTACTGAGGCCTGCAGTTGATAAGTAGAAGCTCAGCATCAGGAGAGCAACTTTTGTGCAAGATGGTTGTGTTTGAGCACCAAGCACCGTTGATGTAAAAGCAGATTCCACCGCCCTTACTTTTCCCCGTGAGAGAGGGGTCGCGGTCTGCTCGGAAAAGATTGAAGCCAGGCAGGTTGAGGGAGTTGTCCGGGATGTTGGCGTTTAACCAGGTCTCGGTAAAGCAGAGAACCGGGGAGTTGCCTCCAATCGAGGGTTTGCTCCCAAGTAGTAGGAGCAACTCGTCTAGCTTGTTCGGCAGGGAGCGGACGTTTGCTAGTAGAATGGCTGGGATGGGGGACCGCAGGCCTTTCCTCTTAAGTCTAACCTGAGCGCAAGCCCTCCTGCCCCTAGGCCGAAATCTGCTAGTGCTGTACCATTGGTCGATCTGGGACCGAACTGTGTCCCAGAATGGCAGTACCTGGGCCTGAGTCTCCCATTCCAGGAGCTCTGCTCTAGTGTAGGAGATGGTAAGGGGGTAAGGCTGAACATTTTGTTACAGAGTCTCTTTAAAGATCCATCTTTCTGTTCACCATTGCTTACCCCTCATCTTCATAACTCCATCTCCTGGACATAACCCCCCCCCCCCCTTTGCCCCCATAACTTAGATTGTAAGCCTGTTTGGCAGGGCCTGCTTTCCCATCTGCTCTTCTCTGCCACCTTATAGACTCAGTGACTTATCTTTTCTATTTACCCCTACATTGTTACAATGCTATTTTGTGTACCATTATACCATTGAATGGTATAATGTCTCATTTGTTGTACATTGCTGTGTAATACCGTATGTTATAACTTCATTAATAAAGTTTAGATATAATAATTATAACTTGTTATTTTCAAGTACAGTAATTATGTCAAGGAGAAGAATGTGAAGCCCATCTTCAGGCAAATATCTAACAACTTAGAGTACCAAAATATTATGATTTTCCTGTGTTTCTATTGAACCATTTTATTGATTTCATTTGTAGCCGAAATTAGTCTTTATAGAGCTCATTGGTTTTCTCATATTTATAATGCTCCAGCCCATCTATCAGTGGCCGGGAATGATAAGAGAAGTTAGGCAATCATCTTGGGCGTGGCCGAATCCAAATGGTATGTTTGCCTTTCCCAGTATAAGATGGTCTTGGCTGAGGGTGAGCAGTCATTTAATGTTCCATGCTTTAGTTTTGTTGAGAGATATTTCTGCTGCTGAGGAGACAGTGAGCTTGGTTACTTTTCATGGCCACTGTCAGAAAGGTACAATGCAGAACTCTTCTCTGGCTCCTTAGAAAGATAGAATTGTGGACCTCTTCTTGCCAACATGGTCGATATAAGCTGGCATCCAAATTATGCAACTATTGTTGAGAGAATGGCACACCATCTACTTTCCGATGTAGAAGGTCTGCTGACCACCACTGTGGAATTACTGAAATTGATCAGCGCTCCAATCGATTCTATGGTTTATGTGCCATAACGTCTGTATAAAGCAGACAATTATTTCAGCGGCAAAAATAGGGTCACCTCTTCCAAAGGCATTACCAGTGGCACAAATTCTACACTGGACGAACTTGAAAGAAAGGGGGAGAACAGAGAGCCCGATATGGTGTAGTATGTTAATAAGATGATGTCTGATGCAAACACACACAATGGTTATACTCACAAGGACTGGTCGCCTCCAAGGCAACCACTGGATAAGCAGGCGGGGAGAATTGTAACCTGACCCCGCTCAGGGTTAAGAAGTCGCTCTCTGTAGATAGAAGGAAATGGGGATACACCCCTCCACCCAGGGTGGACTCAACAATTATGTAGTATAACAACAGAGGCGCCAAGTAGAGTAAAATTAGTTAAAATTCTCCCTTCTGAAAAAATGGCCAGACAATGGGCAGGTTACTTCAAGTTTAAAGTAACATTTATTATGAGCTCCAAAAGTGCAACGCGTTTTATGGGTAACAGTCCCGCTTCTTCAGGCAAACAATTTTTGGAGGGAGCAAAGTTGGGTCAAGAGCCAGATATAGCGCCTCTGTGCTATATCTGGCTCTTGACCTGACTTTGCACCCTCCAAAATTTTTTTTAGCAATCTCATAATGCAGACTTGAATTACGCAAAATTTGTAATTTGTTCAGAAGATCACACTAAATTTTGGAGTTTCTGTGTATTCATAATTTGGCAGTCCTTGCCCCTCCCTACTACTCCAAGCAACAAACAGAATTAAAATCTCCCAAATATATTTTCCAAAATGTTTTCTATGCTTGTAAATGTCCCAGAGAGATTAGATTATTTTTGTTTCCGTCAATGAAAGTGGAAGATGAGATTATTAAAACAAAAACGCTTCGGCAAGCAATTATTTCCTAAAAAGTATCCGCTAGGAATTGTATAGGATATTGTTAGAAAGTCATCCAAGGAAATGTTTTTTTTCTTTAACATCAATCATTGCGGTTAATTTGAAAGAAGGTGAGCAGGCGCAGGCCCGGTGTGACTACTGTTTCATCTCATTTAGGGACACTTTGAACAATGACACCATCATATAATGAGATATTTAAAATTCTTTGGTCAGTTTCTAGCTGAAGGCTTTTACGGCGGTGGGAGAGAATGAATAATTTGGTTCAGGCGAGAACGTTTTATAAGCTTTTATTCCTGATTTGTTGGGCAGGAGTAACATAAATTCTGGAAGCAATCTGTTAATGACTTACAGAAGACTTTTTTATTTTTTTTCGTCCCTCTTAGAGATGATATCCGAGTAGATTAGTGAGCAAGTTTACGGATGTGTACAAACTTCAGGAAAGTATCAAAGTTACAGAACGATCGAGGCTAAAAGAAAAGACGTGTCCACCAAGTTCAGCCTCTCGAGCCTCACTGGACCTCAAACAATCACAGCATCAGCCATTCTGAAATCAGAGCTGTTGATGAAGACTGGAGTCCTGGCCTGGAAAAAAGCCTGGAGAGTTCATAAAAAATATTTCAACCCTCTCTGCAACCTTGGTGATGAAGATATCACCAACCTCTACTTAGCAATTATAGCCCTACAAAATCATAAAACTTCCAAGCCAACGAATTTGCCATAACAACTTCCTGTGGTATAATATCCCACATCTTCAAGAGGAACTTTGATGGCTGATTAATACTGCAAGAGTTTTTTAAGCACTAGTGATTTTAAAAACTCTTGCTAATGCAATGTAATGGGGGATTCGGTCCAGTGAGAGCACTCACACATGGCATTACAATAGCAAGAGCGTTTAAAATCACTAAGCAGTTTGAAAAGCTCTTGTAGTGTGAACCATGGTGTGGTGTGGGCAGCGCGGTGGTGTAGTGGTTAGCGCTCTTGCCTTGCAGTGTTGGATCCAAGGTTTGAATCTTAGCTAGGTCAACATCTGCAAGGAGTTTGTATGTTCTCCCCGTGACTATGTGGATTTCCTCCGGGCACTCTGGTTTTCTCCCCATCCCAAAAACATACAGATAAGTTAATTGGCTTCCTAAAAATTGGCCTTACACTGCAGTACATACACTACATGATACACGGACACGGACTATAGTAGGGATTAGATTGTGAGCTCCTCTGAGGACAGTCAGTGACATGACTATGTACTCTGTAATGTGCTGCAGAAGATGTCACT